>NW_020867775.1:0-14723 GCF_003369695.1 Bos indicus x Bos taurus
GTGTATGATCAGTCATGTGACCGGTACATGGTAGCTACATGATCTTTGCATGATCAGCCACGTGAGTAGTGCATGATAGCCACGTGATCAGTGCATGATCAGTCACGTGATCAGTGTATGACCAGCCAAGTGATCAGTGCATGATCAGCCATGTATCAGTGCATGATCAAGCACGTGATCAGTGTATGACCAGCCAAGTGATCAGTGCATGATGGCCACGTGATCAGTGCATGGTCAGTCACGTGATCAGTGCATGATCAGTCAAGTGACCAGTGTATGATCAGTCACGTGATCAGTGCATGATCAGTCACGTGATCAGTGCATGATCAGTCACGTGATCAGTGCATTATCAGTCACGTGAACAGTGCATGATAAGTCACCTGATCAGTGCATGATCAATTACGTGATCAGTGCATGATCACTCATGTGACCAGGACATGGTAGCTACGTGATCATTGCCTTATCAGCCACGTGAGCAGTGCATGATAGCCACGTGAGCAGTGCATGATCAGTTTTGGGAGCAGAGTATGATCAGCCACTGATCAGTGCATGATAGCAACGTGATCACTGTATGATCTGTCACATGATCAGTGTGTGATCATCCACGTGATCAGGGCATGGGCAATCATGTGATCAGTGCATGATATAGACGTGATCAGTGAATGATCAGTCTCGTTATCAGTGTATTGTCAACCACGTGATCAGTGCACGATATCCAGGTAATGAGTGCATGATAGCCAGATGATCAGTGCATTATCAGTCACGTGATCAGTGTATGATCAGCCAAGTAATCAGTGCATGATAGCCAACTGATCAGTGCATTATCAGTCACGTGATCAGTGCATGGTCAGTCACGTGTTCATTGCATGATCAGTCACGTGATCACTGGATGATCAATTACGTGATCAGTGCATGATCAGTCATGTGACCAGTACATGGTAGCTGCGTGATTATTGCATGATCAGCCACTTGAGCAGTGCATGATAGCCACGTGATCAGTGCATGATCAGCCACGTGATCAGTGCATGATCAGTCATGTGACCAGTACATGGTAGATGCGTGATCATTGCATGATCAGTCACGTGACCATTGCATGAACAGTCATGTGACCAGTACATGGTAGATGCGTGAAGATTGCATGATCAACCATGTAATCAGTGCATGATAGCCACGTGATCACTTCAGGAGTAGTCACGTGATCAGTGCATGATGTCAGTGTATGATAGCCACGTGATCAGTGCATATATCCACGTGATCAGTGCATGATCAGTCACGTGATCAGTGTATGACCAGCCAAGTGATCAGTGCATGATCATCCATGTGATCAGTGCATGACCAATCACGTGATCAGTGTATGACCAGCCAAGTGATCGGTGCATGATGGCCACGTGATCAGTGCATGATCAGCCCCGTGATCAGTGCATGATCAGCCACATGATCAGTGCATGATCAACTACGTGATCAGTGCATGATCACTCACGTGACCAGTACATGGTAGCTACGTGATCATTGCGTGATCAGCCATGTGAGCAGTGCATGACAGCCTCGTGATAAGTGCATGATCAGTTTCGGGAGCAGAGTATGATCCGCCACTTGATCAGTGCATGATAGCCACTTGATCACTGCATGATCTGTCACATGATCAGTGTATGATCATCCACGTGATCAGTGCATGGGCAGTCATGTGATCAGTGCATGATATAGACGTGACCAGTGCATGATCATTCACCTTTTCAGTGCATGATCAGTCACGTGATCAGTGTTTGATCAGCCACGTGAACAGTGCATGCTCAGTCACGTTATCAGTGCATGATCAGTCACGTGATCAGTGCATGATCAGTCACGTGATCAGTGCATGATCAGTCACGTGATCAGTGTATGATCATCCACGTGATCAGTGCATGATCAGTCACGTGATCAGTGTATGATCATCCACGTGATCAGTGCATGTGGAGTCATGTAATCAATGCATGATAGCGCTGTGATCAGTGCATGATCAGTCCCGTGATGAGTGTATGATCAGCCAAGTGATCAGTGCAAGTTAGCTACGTGATCAGTGCATGATCAGCCAGGTTATCAGTGCATGATAGCTACGTGATCAGTTCATGATTAGTCACGTGGTCTGTGCATGACCAGGCAGGTGATCAGTGTATGATCAGCCACGTGAACAGTGCATGATAGCCACGTGATCAGTGCATGATCAGTCACCTGAAGGGTGTATGATCAGTCATGTGACCGGTACATGGTAGCTACATGATCATTGCATGATCAGCCACGTGAGTAGTGCATGATAGCCACGTGATCAGTGCATGATCAGTCAGGTGATCAGTGTATGACCAGCCAAGTGATCAGTGCATGATCAGCCATGTATCAGTGCATGATCAAGCACGTGATCAGTGTATGACCAGCCAAGTGATCAGTGCATGATGGCCACGTGATCAGTGCATGGTCAGTCACGTGATCAGTGCATGATCAGTCAAGTGACCAGTGTATGATCAGTCACGTGATCAGTGCATGATCAGTCACGTGATCAGTGCATGATCAGTCACGTGATCAGTGCATTATCAGTCACGTGAACAGTGCATGATAAGTCACCTGATCAGTGCATGATCAATTACGTGATCAGTGCATGATCACTCATGTGACCAGGACATGGTAGCTACGTGATCATTGCCTTATCAGCCACGTGAGCAGTGCATGATAGCCACGTGAGCAGTGCATGATCAGTTTTGGGAGCAGAGTATGATCAGCCACTTGATCAGTGCATGATAGCAACGTGATCACTGTATGATCTGTCACATGATCAGTGTGTGATCATCCACGTGATCAGGGCATGGGCAATCATGTGATCAGTGCATGATATAGACGTGATCAGTGAATGATCAGTCTCGTTATCAGTGTATTGTCAACCACGTGATCAGTGCACGATATCCAGGTAATGAGTGCATGATAGCCAGATGATCAGTGCATTATCAGTCACGTGATCAGTGTATGATCAGTCAAGTAATCAGTGCATGATAGCCAACTGATCAGTGCATTATCAGTCACGTGATCAGTGCATGGTCAGTCACGTGTTCATTGCATGATCAGTCACGTGATCACTGGATGATCAATTACGTGATCAGTGCATGATCAGTCATGTGACCAGTACATGGTAGCTGCGTGATTATTGCATGATCAGCCACTTGAGCAGTGCATGATAGCCACGTGATCAGTGCATGATCAGCCACGTGATCAGTGCATGATCAGTCATGTGACCAGTACATGGTAGATGCGTGATCATTGCATGATCAGTCACGTGAGCAGTGCATGATAGCCACGTGATCAGTGCATGTTCAGTCACCTGATGGGTGTATGATCAGTCATGTGACCGGTACATGGTAGCTACATGATCTTTGCATGATCAGCCACGTGAGTAGTGCATGATAGCCACGTGATCAGTGCATGATCAGTCACGTGATCAGTGTATGACCAGCCAAGTGATCAGTGCATGGTCAGCCATGTATCAGTGCATGATCAAGCACGTGATCAGTGTATGACCAGCCAAGTGATCAGTGCATGATGGCCACGTGATCAGTGCATGGTCAGTCACGTGATCAGTGCATGATCAGTCAAGTGACCAGTGTATGATCAGTCACGTGATCAGTGCATGATCAGTCACGTGATCAGTGCATGATCAGTCACGTGATCAGTGCATGATCAGTCACGTGATCAGTGCATTATCAGTCACGTGAACAGTGCATGATAAGTCACCTGATCAGTGCATGATCAATTACGTGATCAGTGCATGATCACTCATGTGACCAGGACATGGTAGCTACGTGATCATTGCCTTATCAGCCACGTGAGCAGTGCATGATAGCCACGTGAGCAGTGCATGATCAGTTTTGGGAGCAGAGTATGATCAGCCACTTGATCAGTGCATGATAGCAACGTGATCACTGTATGATCTGTCACATGATCAGTGTGTGATCATCCACGTGATCAGGGCATGGGCAATCATGTGATCAGTGCATGATATAGACGTGATCAGTGAATGATCAGTCTCGTTATCAGTGTATTGTCAACCACGTGATCAGTGCACGATATCCAGGTAATGAGTGCATGATAGCCAGATGATCAGTGCATTATCAGTCACGTGATCAGTGTATGATCAGCCAAGTAATCAGTGCATGATAGCCAACTGATCAGTGCATTATCAGTCACGTGATCAGTGCATGGTCAGTCACGTGTTCATTGCATGATCAGTCACGTGATCACTGGATGATCAATTACGTGATCAGTGCATGATCAGTCATGTGACCAGTACATGGTAGCTGCGTGATTATTGCATGATCAGCCACTTGAGCAGTGCATGATAGCCACGTGATCAGTGCATGATCAGCCACGTGATCAGTGCATGATCAGTCATGTGACCAGTACATGGTAGATGCGTGATCATTGCATGATCAGTCACGTGACCATTGCATGAACAGTCATGTGACCAGTGCATGGTAGATGCGTGAAGATTGCATGATCAACCATGTAATCAGTGCATGATAGCCACGTGATCACTTCAGGAGTAGTCACGTGATCAGTGCATGATGTCAGTGTATGATAGCCACGTGATCAGTGCATATATCCACGTGATCAGTGCATGATCAGTCACGTGATCAGTGTATGACCAGCCAAGTGATCAGTGCATGATCATCCATGTGATCAGTGCATGACCAAGCACGTGATCAGTGTATGACCAGCCAAGTGATCAGTGCATGATGGCCACGTGATCAGTGCATTATCAGCCCCGTGATCAGTGCATGATCAGCCACATGATCAGTGCATGATCAACTACGTGATCAGTGCATGATCACTCACGTGACCAGTACATGGTAGCTACGTGATCATTGCATGATCAGCCACGTGAGCAGTGCATGACAGCCTCGTGATAAGTGCATGATCAGTTTCGGGAGCAGAGTATGATCCGCCACTTGATCAGTGCATGATAGCCACTTGATCACTGCATGATCTGTCACATGATCAGTGTATGATCATCCACGTGATCAGTGCATGGGCAGTCATGTGATCAGTGCATGATATAGACGTGACCAGTGCATGATCATTCACGTTTTCAGTGCATGATCAGTCACGTGATCAGTGTTTGATCAGCCACGTGAACAGTGCATGCTCAGTCACGTTATCAGTGCATGATCAGTCACGTGATCAGTGCATGATCAGTCACGTGATCAGTTCATGATCAGTCACGTGATCAGTGTATGATCATCCACGTGATCAGTGCATGATCAGTCACGTGATCAGTGTATGATCATCCACGTGATCAGTGCATGTGGAGTCATGTAATCAATGCATGATAGCGCTGTGATCAGTGCATGATCAGTCCCGTGATGAGTGTATGATCAGCCAAGTGATCAGTGCAATTTAGCTATGTGATCAGTGCATGATCAGCCAGGTTATCAGTGCATGATAGCTACGTGATCAGTTCATGATTAGTCACGTGGTCTGTGCATGACCAGGCAGGTGATCAGTGTATGATCAGCCATGTGAACAGTGCATGATAGCCACGTGATCAGTGCATGATCCGTCACCTGAAGGGTGTATGATCAGTCAGGTTACCGGTACATGGTAGCTACATGATCATAGCATGATCAGACACGTGAGTAGTGCATGATAGCCACGTGATCAGTGCATGATCAGTCACGTGATCAGTGCATGATCAGTCAGGTAATCTGTGCATGACCAGGCACGTGATCAGTGTATGACCATCCAAGTGATCAGTGCATGATAGCCACGTGATCAGTGCATGATCAGTCACGTGATCAGTGTATGACCAGCCAAGTGATCAGTGCATGATCAATTATGTGATCAGTGCATGATCAGTCACGTGATCAGTGCATGATCAATTATGTGATCAGTGCATGATCAGTATCGTGATCAGTGCATGATCAGACACGTGATCAGTGCATGATCAATTAAGTGATCAGTACATGATCAGCCACGTGATCTGTGCATGATCAGTCACGTGATCAGTGCATGATAGCCACGTGATCAGTGCATGATCAGCCACGTGATCAGTGCATGATCAGTCACGTGATCAGTGCATGATCAGCCACGTGATCAGTGCATGATCAATTAAGCGATCAGTGCATGACCAGCCACGAGATCAGTTCATGATCAGTCTCGTGATCAGTGCATGATAGCCACGTGATCAGTGCATGATCAGTCACTTGAGGGGTGTATTATCAGTCACGTGACCGGTACATGGTAGCTACATGATGATTGCATGATCAGCCACGTGAGTAGTGCATGATAGCCAAGTGATCAGTGCATGATCAGTCACGTGATCAGTGCATGATCAGTCACGTGTATCAGTGCATTATCAGTCACGTGAACAGTGCATGATAAGTCACCTGATCAGTGCATGATCAATTACGTGATCAGTGCATGATCACTCACGTGACCAGGACATGGTAGCTACGTGATCATTGCCTGATCAGCCACGTGAGCAGTGCATGATAGCCACGTGAGCAGTGCATGATCAGTTTCTGGAACAGAGTATGATCAGCCACTTGATCAGTGCATGATAGCAACGTGATCACTGTATGATCTGTCACATGATCAGTGTATGGTCATCCACGTGATCAGGGCATGGGCATTCATGTGATCAGTGCATGATATAGACGTGATCAGTGCATGATCAGTCTCGTGATCAGTGTATGATCAACCAGGTGATCAGTGCACGAAAGCCAGGTAATGAGTGCATGATAGCCAGATGATCAGTGCATTATCAGTCACGTGATCAGTGTATGATCAGCCAAGTAATCAGTGCATGATAGCAAACTGTTCAGTGGATGATCAGTCTTGTGATCAGTGCATGGTCAGTCACGTGATCATTGCATGATCAGTCACGTGATCAGTGCATGATCAATTACGTAATCAGTGCATGATCAGTCATGTGACCAGTGCATGATAGCCACGTGATCAGTGCATGATCAGCCAGGTGATCAGTGCATGATCAGTCACGTGATCAGTGCATGATCAGCCACGTGATGAGTGCATGATCAATTACATGATCAGTGCATGATCAGTCACGTGACCAGTACATGGTAGCTACGTGATCATTGCATGATCCAACACGTGCGCTGTGCATGATAGCCAGATGATCAGTGCATGATCAGTCACGTGATCAGTGCATGCTAGCCACGTGATCACTGCATGATCTGTCACATGATCAGTGTATGATCATCCACGTGTCAGTGCATGGGCAGTCATGTGATCAGTGCATGATATAGACGTGATCAGTGCATGATCAGTCTCGTGATGTGTATGATCAACCACGTGATGAGTGCACGTTAGCCAGGTAATGAGTGCATGATAGCCAGATGATCAGTGCATTATCAGTCAAGTGATCAGTGTATGATCAGCCACGTGATCAGTGCATGATCAGCCACATGATCAGTGCATGATCAATTACGTGATCAGTGCATGATCTGTCACGTGACCAGTACATGGTAGCTACGTGATCATTGCATGATCAGCCACGTGATCCATGCATGGAGGCCATGAGACCAGTGCATGATCAGTCACGTGATCAGTGCATGATGAGTCACGTGAACAATGCATGATAAGTCACCTGATCAGTGCATGATCAATTACGTGATCAGTGCATGATCACTCACGTAACCAGTACATGGTATCTATGTGATCATTGCATAATCAACCACTTGATCAGTGCATGATAGCCACGTGATCACTGCATGATCTGTCACATGATCAGTGTATGATCATCCACGTGTTCAGTGCATGGGGAGTCATGTGATCAGTGCATGATATAGACGTGATCAGTGCATGATCAGTCTCGTGAACAGTGTATGTTCAACCATGTGATCAGTGCACGATAGCCAGGTAATGAGTGCATGATAGCCAGATGATCAGTGCATTATCAGTCACGTGATCAGTGTATGATCAGCCAAGTAATCAGTGCATGATAGCCAACTGATCAGTGCATGATCAGTCACGTGATCAGTGCATGGTCAGTCACGTGATCAGTGCATGATCAGTCTCGTGATCAGTGCATGATCAGCCACGTGATCAGTGCAAGATCAATTACGTGATCATTGCATGATCAGCCACGTGATCAGTACATGATAGCCATGTGATCATTGCATGATAGCCACCTGATCAGTGCATCCTCAGTCACGTGTTCAGGGCCTGCTGAGTTGCGTGATTACTGTCTGCTCATCTGCTTGAAAATTTCCAGCTGAGCTGCACGATTCCTGCCTGTCATCTCCTTGACAATTGCCACCTGTGCTGCGTAATTCCTGCCTGCTCATCTACTTGATTATTGCCAGTGGAGCAGCATGATTTCTCAGATCTGAGTTTCGTGATTATTGCCTGCTGACTGATTCCTGCCTACTCAGCTCTTTGTTCTTTGCCTCCAGAGGCACATGATCAGTGTATGACACCAAACTTGATCAGCACATGATCAGTCATATGATCAATGCATGATAAGCCAGGTGATCAGTGCATGATCAATGACGTGATCAGTGCATGATCAGTCATGTGACCAGTACATGGTAGCTGCATGACCATTGCATGATCAGCCACGTGAGCAGTGCATGATAGCCACGTGATCAGTGCATGATCAGTCACGTGATCAGTGCATGATCAGTCACGTGATCAGTTCATGATCAGCCACGTGATCAGTGCATGATCAATTACGTGATCATTGCATGATCAGCCACATGATCAGTGCATGATAGCCACGTGATCAGTGCACTATAGCCACGTGATCAGTGCATGATTTGTCACGTGATACATGTGTGATCAGCCACATGATCAGTGCATGATATGCACGTGATCAGTGCATGATAGCCACATGATCACTTCATGATTAGTCACATGATTTGTGCATGACCAGGCACGTGATCACTGTATGATCAGCCACGTGATCAGTGCATGATAGCCACGTAATCAGTGCATGATAGCCACGTGATCAGTGCATGATCAGTCTCGTGATCAGTGTATTGTCAACCACGTGATCAGTGCACGATAGCCAGGTAATGAGTGCATGATAGCCAGATGATCAGTGCATTATCAGTCACGTGATCAGTGCATGGTCAGTCACGTGATCATTGCATGATCAGTCACGTGATCACTGCATGATCAGTTACGTGATCAGTGCATGATCAGTCATGTGACCAGTACATGGTAGCTGCATGATCATTGCATGATCAGCCACGTGAGCAGTGCATGATAGCCACGTGATCAGTGCATGATCAGTCACGTGATCATTGCATGATCAGTCATGTGAGCAGTACATGGCAGATGCGTGATGATTGCATGATCAGCCATGTGAGCAGTGCATGATAGCCACGTGATCAGTGCATGATCAGTCACGTGATCAGTGCATGATCAGCCACGTGATCAGTGCATGATCAATTAAGTGATCACTGCATGATCAGTCACGTGACCAGTACATGGCAGCTATGTGAACATTGTATGATCAGGCACGTAATCAGTGCATGATATCCACGTGATCAGTGCATGATAGCCACGTGATCACTTCATGAGTAGTCACGTGATCTGTGCATGACCAGGCACGTGATCAGTGCATGATGTCATTGCATGATAGCCACGTGATCAGTGCATGATATCCACGTGATCAGTGCATGATAACCACGAGATGAGTGCTTGAGAGCCATCTGATCAGTGCATGATCAGTCACGTGATACATGTGTGATCAGCCACGTGATCAGTGCATGATGAGCCACGTGATCAGTGCAGGATCAATTACGTGATCAGTGCTTGATCAGTCACCTGACCAGTACATGGTTGCTACGTGATCATTGCATGATCAGCCACGTGAGCAGAGCATGATAGCCACGTGATCAGTGCATGATCAGTCACGTGATACATGTGTGATCAGCCACGTGAACAGTGCATGTTCAGCCAGGTGATCAGTGCATGATAGCCACGTGATCAGTGCATGATCAGTTACGTGAGCAGTGTATGATCAGCCATGTGATCAGTGCATGGTCAGACACGAGAACAGTGTATGATCAGCCACGTGAACAGTGCATGCTCAGTCACGTGATCAGGGCCTGCTGAGCTGCGTGATTACTGTCTGCTCATCTGCTTGACAATTGCCAGCTGAGCTGCACGAATCCTGCCTGTCATCTGCTTGACAATTGCCAGCTGTGCTGCGTAATTCCTGCCTGCTCAGCTGCTTGATTATTGCCAGCTGAGCAGCATGATTCCTCACAGCTGAGTTCCATGATTATTGCCTGCTGACTGTTTGATTCGTGTCTACTCAGCTCTTTGTTTATTGCCTCCAGAGGCACATGATCAGTGTATGATAGCAAACATGATCAGCGCATGATCAGCACCATTAAGTCACGTGATCACTACATGATAGTCATGTGATCAGTCCATGCTCAGTCACGGTATCAGTGCATGATCAGCCAAGTGATGAGTGCATGATAGCCACGTGATCAGTGCATGATCAGCCAGGTTATCAGTGCATGATAGCTACGTGATCAGTTCATGATTAGTCACGTGGTCTGTGCATGACCAGGCAGGTGATCAGTGTATGATCAGCCACGTGAACAGTGCATGATAGCCACGTGATCAGTGCATGATCAGTCACCTGAAGGGTGTATGATCAGTCATGTGACCGGTACATGGTAGCTACATGATCATTGCATGATCAGCCACGTGAGTAGTGCATGATAGCCACGTGATCAGTGCATGATCAGTCACGTGATCAGTGTATGACCAGCCAAGTGATCAGTGCATGATCAGCCATGTATCAGTGCATGATCAAGCACGTGATCAGTGTATGACCAGCCAAGTGATCAGTGCATGATGGCCACGTGATCAGTGCATGGTCAGTCACGTGATCAGTGCATGATCAGTCAAGTGACCAGTGTATGATCAGTCACGTGATCAGTGCATGATCAGTTACGTGATCAGTGCATGATCAGTCACGTGATCAGTGCATTATCAGTCACGTGAACAGTGCATGATAAGTCACCTGATCAGTGCATGATCAATTACGTGATCAGTGCATGATCACTCATGTGACCAGGACATGGTAGCTACGTGATCATTGCCTTATCAGCCACGTGAGCAGTGCATGATAGCCACGTGAGCAGTGCATGATCAGTTTTGGGAGCAGAGTATGATCAGCCACTTGATCAGTGCATGATAGCAACGTGATCACTGTATGATCTGTCACATGATCAGTGTGTGATCATCCACGTGATCAGGGCATGGGCAATCATGTGATCAGTGCATGATATAGACGTGATCAGTGAATGATCAGTCTCGTTATCAGTGTATTGTCAACCACGTGATCAGTGCACGATATCCAGGTAATGAGTGCATGATAGCCAGATGATCAGTGCATTATCAGTCACGTGATCAGTGTATGATCAGCCAAGTAATCAGTGCATGATAGCCAACTGATCAGTGCATTATCAGTCACGTGATCAGTGCATGGTCAGTCACGTGTTCATTGCATGATCAGTCACGTGATCACTGGATGATCAATTACGTGATCAGTGCATGATCAGTCATGTGACCAGTACATGGTAGCTGCGTGATTATTGCATGATCAGCCACTTGAGCAGTGCATGATAGCCACGTGATCAGTGCATGATCAGCCACGTGATCAGTGCATGATCAGTCATGTGACCAGTACATGGTAGATGCGTGATCATTGCATGATCAGTCACGTGAGCAGTGCATGATAGCCACGTGATCAGTGCATGTTCAGTCACCTGATGGGTGTATGATCAGTCATGTGACCGGTACATGGTAGCTACATGATCTTTGCATGATCAGCCACGTGAGTAGTGCATGATAGCCACGTGATCAGTGCATGATCAGTCAGGTGATCAGTGTATGACCAGCCAAGTGATCAGTGCATGATCAGCCATGTATCAGTGCATGATCAAGCACGTGATCAGTGTATGACCAGCCAAGTGATCAGTGCATGATGGCCACGTGATCAGTGCATGGTCAGTCACGTGATCAGTGCATGATCAGTCAAGTGACCAGTGTATGATCAGTCACGTGATCAGTGCATGATCAGTCACGTGATCAGTGCATGATCAGTCACGTGATCAGTGCATGATCAGTCACGTGATCAGTGCATTATCAGTCACGTGAACAGTGCATGATAAGTCACCTGATCAGTGCATGATCAATTACGTGATCAGTGCATGATCACTCATGTGACCAGGACATGGTAGCTACGTGATCATTGCCTTATCAGCCACGTGAGCAGTGCATGATAGCCACGTGAGCAGTGCATGATCAGTTTTGGGAGCAGAGTATGATCAGCCACTTGATCAGTGCATGATAGCAACGTGATCACTGTATGATCTGTCACATGATCAGTGTGTGATCATCCACGTGATCAGGGCATGGGCAATCATGTGATCAGTGCATGATATAGACGTGATCAGTGAATGATCAGTCTCGTTATCAGTGTATTGTCAACCACGTGATCAGTGCACGATATCCAGGTAATGAGTGCATGATAGCCAGATGATCAGTGCATTATCAGTCACGTGATCAGTGTATGATCAGCCAAGTAATCAGTGCATGATAGCCAACTGATCAGTGCATTATCAGTCACGTGATCAGTGCATGGTCAGTCACGTGTTCATTGCATGATCAGTCACGTGATCACTGGATGATCAATTACGTGATCAGTGCATGATCAGTCATGTGACCAGTACATGGTAGCTGCGTGATTATTGCATGATCAGCCACTTGAGCAGTGCATGATAGCCACGTGATCAGTGCATGATCAGCCACGTGATCAGTGCATGATCAGTCATGTGACCAGTACATGGTAGATGCGTGATCATTGCATGATCAGTCACGTGACCATTGCATGAACAGTCATGTGACCAGTACATGGTAGATGCGTGAAGATTGCATGATCAACCATGTAATCAGTGCATGATAGCCACGTGATCACTTCAGGAGTAGTCACGTGATCAGTGCATGATGTCAGTGTATGATAGCCACGTGATCAGTGCATATATCCACGTGATCAGTGCATGATCAGTCACGTGATCAGTGTATGACCAGCCAAGTGATCAGTGCATGATCATCCATGTGATCAGTGCATGACCAAGCACGTGATCAGTGTATGACCAGCCAAGTGATCGGTGCATGATGGCCACGTGATCAGTGCATGATCAGCCCCGTGATCAGTGCATGATCAGCCACATGATCAGTGCATGATCAACTACGTGATCAGTGCATGATCACTCACGTGACCAGTACATGGTAGCTACGTGATCATTGCGTGATCAGCCACGTGAGCAGTGCATGACAGCCTCGTGATAAGTGCATGATCAGTTTCGGGAGCAGAGTATGATCCGCCACTTGATCAGTGCATGATAGCCACTTGATCACTGCATGATCTGTCACATGATCAGTGTATGATCATCCACGTGATCAGTGCATGGGCAGTCATGTGATCAGTGCATGATATAGACGTGACCAGTGCATGATCATTCACCTTTTCAGTGCATGATCAGTCACGTGATCAGTGTTTGATCAGCCACGTGAACAGTGCATGCTCAGTCACGTTATCAGTGCATGATCAGTCACGTGATCAGTGCATGATCAGTCACGTGATCAGTGCATGATCAGTCACGTGATCAGTGTATGATCATCCACGTGATCAGTGCATGATCAGTCACGTGATCAGTGTATGATCATCCACGTGATCAGTGCATGTGGAGTCATGTAATCAATGCATGATAGCGCTGTGATCAGTGCATGATCAGTCCCGTGATGAGTGTATGATCAGCCAAGTGATCAGTGCAAGTTAGCTACGTGATCAGTGCATGATCAGCCAGGTTATCAGTGCATGATAGCTACGTGATCAGTTCATGATTAGTCACGTGGTCTGTGCATGACCAGGCAGGTGATCAGTGTATGATCAGCCATGTGAACAGTGCATGATAGCCACGTGATCAGTGCATGATCCGTCACCTGAAGGGTGTATGATCAGTCAGGTTACCGGTACATGGTAGCTACATGATCATAGCATGATCAGACACGTGAGTAGTGCATGATAGCCACGTGATCAGTGCATGATCAGTCACGTGATCAGTGCATGATCAGTCAGGTAATCTGTGCATGACCAGGCACGTGATCAGTGTATGACCATCCAAGTGATCAGTGCATGATAGCCACGTGATCAGTGCATGATCAGTCACGTGATCAGTGTATGACCAGCCAAGTGATCAGTGCATGATCAATTATGTGATCAGTGCATGATCAGTCACGTGATCAGTGCATGATCAATTATGTGATCAGTGCATGATCAGTATCGTGATCAGTGCATGATCAGACACGTGATCAGTGCATGATCAATTAAGTGATCAGTACATGATCAGCCACGTGATCTGTGCATGATCAGTCACGTGATCAGTGCATGATAGCCACGTGATCAGTGCATGATCAGCCACGTGATCAGTGCATCATCAGTCACGTGATCAGTGCATGATCAGCCACGTGATCAGTGCATGATCAATTAAGCGATCAGTGCATGACCAGCCACGAGATCAGTTCATGATCAGTCTCGTGATCAGTGCATGATAGCCCACGTGATCAGTGCATGATCAGTCACTTGAGGGTGTATTATCAGTCACGTGACCGGTACATAGGTAGCTACCTGATGATTGCCACGTGATCAG
>NW_020867776.1:0-21113 GCF_003369695.1 Bos indicus x Bos taurus
TGACTGCGCATGCACTGATGACGTGCTGTTCGAGGCACTGATCACGTGTTTATCAGCAGTGATCATTGACTAACAGGCGCTGGATCAGGGGATGTGGCACGCACTGATCAGGTGCTGATCATAACTGAACCCTTAACCACGCATCATTGATCAAGTGGCCTGGTCCCCGTTTCACGACTCACGTGTTTCTCTATTCGGTGATCCCGTGATGGAGAGGCGGCTGATTCACGTGACTGTGCCCGTCATGGTCACGTGCTGAGCAGGCCTGATATCGTGACTGAGCATGCACTGATCCGGGGCCGGGAGCCTGGAGGTCATTCCACTCTGGACAAAAGGTCATGAGGAATGAGGCTCAGCATACCCATTGCGGGATCGACCTCAGGCGTCCACCCGGAATATCTCTAGCATCGCCCCTGCAAAAACCAGGATTTCCTGCCTATGTAATTGCTTTGTGCTCCTCCCTCCTGATTTCCCGGGGTCTGTCCCCCATCAACCATCTCGCTCTCTCTGTCAAAGAGTTAACTTACAGCTCCAATTCATAAAGTTCCTTGTCATTCTTCCCTTTAACTTCCAGCTGAGTCTCCATCTGGAGCGCGGAACCCACCACGCTTACTAATTATGCCTGGGCTGCTAAGACCCACTCGAGAAGGTGTCTAGGGTGAGGCACCTTTCGCTATTCGAGAGGGCGCCTGCGGCCTACGTAAGTGGTGCAAACTTCTTGTCTTGAAGTTTGATTGGTCTTCCGCGTAAACCAAGCTACTCAGTCTCTTTTCTCCACCGAATTTTCCTACTGAGCTCTCCTCATACTATTATTCTTGACATCTCTGATTAGCATATAAATAGTCGCCTAGGCCATCTCTCCTTCGAATACCCTGGATCAGTTGGGGCTGGTCCCCGGCAGGTGGCGACCGAACAGGGACCTCAGGAGGCAATACTCAAAGAGCTGAGCAGACACGAACCACGCAATCAGCAGGCAATAAGCATGGAGCTCAGCAGTGACGAATCATGCTGCTCAACTGGCAATAATCAAGCACGTGACCAGGCAGGAATCACGCAGCTCAGCTGGCAATTGTCAAGCAGATGAGCCGACAGGAATCACGCAGCTCAGATGGCAATTGTCATGCAGATGAGCCGGCAGGAATCACGCAGCTCAGCAGGCCCTGATCACGTGACTCTGCAGGCACTGATCACGTGGCTGATCAAGTCCAGATCACGTGACTGAGCATGCACTGATCACGTGGCTATCATGCACTGATGACGTGACTGCGCATGCACTGATGACGTGGCTGATCAGGCACTGATCACATGGCTCATCATGCACTGATCACGTGTTTATCAGGCAATGATCAGTGACTGACAGGCGCTGATCATGGGACTGTGCACGCACTGATCACGTGGCTATCATGCACTGATCACGTGACTGCGCATGCACTGATGACGTGGCTGTTCGGGCACTGATCACGTGTTTATCAGGCAGTGATCAGTGACTGACAGGCGCTGATCATGGGACTGTGCACGCACTGATCACGTGGCTATCATGCACTGATCACGTGACTGCGCATGCACTGATGACGTGGCTGTTCGGGCACTGATCACGTGTTTATCAGGCAGTGATCAGTGACTGACAGGCGCTGATCAGGGGACTGTGCACGCACTGATCAGGTGGCTGATCAGGAACTGACCACCTGACCGCGCATGCAGTGATCACGTGGCTGGTCGTTCACTGATCACGTGTTTATCATACGGTGATCACGTGACTGAGAGGCGCTGATCACGTGACTGTGCCGTCAGTGATCACGTGGCTGAGCAGGCACTGATATCGTGACTGAGCATGCACTGATCATGTGCCGGGAGCCGGGGAGGCATTCCACTCTGGACAAAGGTCATGAGGAAGGAGGCTCGGCATACGCAAATGCGGGATCGAGCCTCAGGAGTCCACCCGGATATTCTCGAGCATCTCCCCCCCAAAAAAACCGGAGTCTGCCTACTGTATTGCTTTGTGCTCTCACCTCTGATTTCACTGGGGGCTGTCCCCCACCACCATCTCGCTCTCTCTGTCAAAGAGTTAACTTACAGCTCCAATTCATAAAGTTCCTTGTCATTCTTCCCTTTAACTTCCAGCTGAGTCTCCATCTGGAGCGCGGAACCCACCACGCTTACTAATTATGCCTGGGCTGCTAAGACCCACTCGAGAAGGTGTCTAGGGTGAGGCACCTTTCGCTATTCGAGAGGGCGCCTGCGGCCTACGTAAGTGGTGCAAACTTCTTGTCTTGAAGTTTGATTGGTCTTCCGCGTAAACCAAGCTACTCAGTCTCTTTTCTCCACCGAATTTTCCTACTGAGCTCTCCTCATACTATTATTCTTGACATCTCTGATTAGCATATAAATAGTCGCCTAGGCCATCTCTCCTTCGAATACCCTGGATCAGTTGGGGCTGGTCCCCGGCAGGTGGCGACCGAACAGGGACCTCAGGAGGCAATACTCAAAGAGCTGAGCAGACACGAACCACGCAATCAGCAGGCAATAAGCATGGAGCTCAGCAGTGACGAATCATGCTGCTCAACTGGCAATAATCAAGCACGTGACCAGGCAGGAATCACGCAGCTCAGCTGGCAATTGTCATGCAGATGAGCCGGCAGGAATCACGCAGCTCAGCAGGCCCTGATCACGTGACTCTGCAGGCACTGATCACGTGGCTGATCAAGTCCAGATCACGTGACTGCGCATGCACTGATGACGTGGCTGATCAGGCACTGATCACATGGCTCATCATGCACTGATCACGTGTTTATCAGGCAATGATCAGTGACTGACAGGCGCTGATCATGGGACTGTGCACGCACTGATCACGTGGCTATCATGCACTGATCACGTGACTGCGCATGCACTGATGACGTGGCTGATCGGGCACTGATCACATGGCTCATCATGCACTGATCACGTGTTTATCAGGCAAATATCAGTGACTGACAGGCGCTGATCATGGGACTGTGCACGCACTGATCACGTGGCTATCATGCACTGATCACGTGACTGCGCATGCACTGATGACGTGGCTGTTCGGGCACTGATCACGTGTTTATCAGGCAGTGATCAGTGACTGACAGGCGCTGATCAGGGGACTGTGCACGCACTGATCAGGTGGCTGATCAGGAACTGACCACCTGACCGCGCATGCAGTGATCACGTGGCTGGTCGTTCACTGATCACGTGTTTATCATACGGTGATCACGTGACTGAGAGGCGCTGATCACGTGACTGTGCCGTCAGTGATCACGTGGCTGAGCAGGCACTGATATCGTGACTGAGCATGCACTGATCATGTGCCGGGAGCCGGGGAGGCATTCCACTCTGGACAAAGGTCATGAGGAAGGAGGCTCGGCATACGCAAATGCGGGATCGAGCCTCAGGAGTCCACCCGGATATTCTCGAGCATCTCCCCCCCAAAAAAACCGGAGTCTGCCTACTGTATTGCTTTGTGCTCTCACCTCTGATTTCACTGGGGGCTGTCCCCCACCACCATCTCGCTCTCTCTGTCAAAGAGTTAACTTACAGCTCCAATTCATAAAGTTCCTTGTCATTCTTCCCTTTAACTTCCAGCTGAGTCTCCATCTGGAGCGCGGAACCCACCACGCTTACTAATTATGCCTGGGCTGCTAAGACCCACTCGAGAAGGTGTCTAGGGTGAGGCACCTTTCGCTATTCGAGAGGGCGCCTGCGGCCTACGTAAGTGGTGCAAACTTCTTGTCTTGAAGTTTGATTGGTCTTCCGCGTAAACCAAGCTACTCAGTCTCTTTTCTCCACCGAATTTTCCTACTGAGCTCTCCTCATACTATTATTCTTGACATCTCTGATTAGCATATAAATAGTCGCCTAGGCCATCTCTCCTTCGAATACCCTGGATCAGTTGGGGCTGGTCCCCGGCAGGTGGCGACCGAACAGGGACCTCAGGAGGCAATACTCAAAGAGCTGAGCAGACACGAACCACGCAATCAGCAGGCAATAAGCATGGAGCTCAGCAGTGACGAATCATGCTGCTCAACTGGCAATAATCAAGCACGTGACCAGGCAGGAATCACGCAGCTCAGCTGGCAATTGTCAAGCAGATGAGCCGACAGGAATCACGCAGCTCAGCTGGCAATTGTCATGCAGATGAGCCGGCAGGAATCACGCAGCTCAGCAGGCCCTGATCACGTGACTCTGCAGGCACTGATCACGTGGCTGATCAAGTCCAGATCACGTGACTGAGCATGCACTGATCACGTGGCTATCATGCACTGATGACGTGACTGCGCATGCACTGATGACGTGGCTGATCGGGCACTGATCACATGGCTCATCATGCACTGATCACGTGTTTATCAGGCAATGATCAGTGACTGACAGGCGCTGATCATGGGACTGTGCACGCACTGATCACGTGGCTATCATGCACTGATCACGTGACTGCGCATGCACTGATGACGTGGCTGTTCGGGCACTGATCACGTGTTTATCAGGCAGTGATCAGTGACTGACAGGCGCTGATCAGGGGACTGTGCACGCACTGATCAGGTGGCTGATCAGGAACTGACCACCTGACCGCGCATGCAGTGATCACGTGGCTGGTCGTTCACTGATCACGTGTTTATCATACGGTGATCCCGTGACTGAGAGGCGCTGATCACGTGACTGTGCCGTCAGTGATCACGTGGCTGAGCAGGCACTGATATCGTGACTGAGCATGCACTGATCATGTGCCGGGAGCCGGGGAGGCATTCCACTCTGGACAAAGGTCATGAGGAAGGAGGCTCGGCATACGCAAATGCGGGATCGAGCCTCAGGAGTCCACCCGGATATTCTCGAGCATCTCCCCCCCAAAAAAACCGGAGTCTGCCTACTGTATTGCTTTGTGCTCTCACCTCTGATTTCACTGGGGGCTGTCCCCCACCACCATCTCGCTCTCTCTGTCAAAGAGTTAACTTACAGCTCCAATTCATAAAGTTCCTTGTCATTCTTCCCTTTAACTTCCAGCTGAGTCTCCATCTGGAGCGCGGAACCCACCACGCTTACTAATTATGCCTGGGCTGCTAAGACCCACTCGAGAAGGTGTCTAGGGTGAGGCACCTTTCGCTATTCGAGAGGGCGCCTGCGGCCTACGTAAGTGGTGCAAACTTCTTGTCTTGAAGTTTGATTGGTCTTCCGCGTAAACCAAGCTACTCAGTCTCTTTTCTCCACCGAATTTTCCTACTGAGCTCTCCTCATACTATTATTCTTGACATCTCTGATTAGCATATAAATAGTCGCCTAGGCCATCTCTCCTTCGAATACCCTGGATCAGTTGGGGCTGGTCCCCGGCAGGTGGCGACCGAACAGGGACCTCAGGAGGCAATACTCAAAGAGCTGAGCAGACACGAACCACGCAATCAGCAGGCAATAAGCATGGAGCTCAGCAGTGACGAATCATGCTGCTCAACTGGCAATAATCAAGCACGTGACCAGGCAGGAATCACGCAGCTCAGCTGGCAATTGTCAAGCAGATGAGCCGACAGGAATCACGCAGCTCAGCTGGCAATTGTCATGCAGATGAGCCGGCAGGAATCACGCAGCTCAGCAGGCCCTGATCACGTGACTCTGCAGGCACTGATCACGTGGCTGATCAAGTCCAGATCACGTGACTGAGCATGCACTGATCACGTGGCTATCATGCACTGATGACGTGACTGCGCATGCACTGATGACGTGGCTGATCGGGCACTGATCACATGGCTCATCATGCACTGATCACGTGTTTATCAGGCAATGATCAGTGACTGACAGGCGCTGATCATGGGACTGTGCACGCACTGATCACGTGGCTATCATGCACTGATCACGTGACTGCGCATGCACTGATGACGTGGCTGTTCGGGCACTGATCACGTGTTTATCAGGCAGTGATCAGTGACTGACAGGCGCTGATCAGGGGACTGTGCACGCACTGATCAGGTGGCTGATCAGGAACTGACCACCTGACCGCGCATGCAGTGATCACGTGGCTGGTCGTTCACTGATCACGTGTTTATCATACGGTGATCACGTGACTGAGAGGCGCTGATCACGTGACTGTGCCGTCAGTGATCACGTGGCTGAGCAGGCACTGATATCGTGACTGAGCATGCACTGATCATGTGCCGGGAGCCGGGGAGGCATTCCACTCTGGACAAAGGTCATGAGGAAGGAGGCTCGGCATACGCAAATGCGGGATCGAGCCTCAGGAGTCCACCCGGATATTCTCGAGCATCTCCCCCCCAAAAAAAACCGGAGTCTGCCTACTGTATTGCTTTGTGCTCTCACCTCTGATTTCACTGGGGGCTGTCCCCCACCACCATCTCGCTCTCTCTGTCAAAGAGTTAACTTACAGCTCCAATTCATAAAGTTCCTTGTCATTCTTCCCTTTAACTTCCAGCTGAGTCTCCATCTGGAGCGCGGAACCCACCACGCTTACTAATTATGCCTGGGCTGCTAAGACCCACTCGAGAAGGTGTCTAGGGTGAGGCACCTTTCGCTATTCGAGAGGGCGCCTGCGGCCTACGTAAGTGGTGCAAACTTCTTGTCTTGAAGTTTGATTGGTCTTCCGCGTAAACCAAGCTACTCAGTCTCTTTTCTCCACCGAATTTTCCTACTGAGCTCTCCTCATACTATTATTCTTGACATCTCTGATTAGCATATAAATAGTCGCCTAGGCCATCTCTCCTTCGAATACCCTGGATCAGTTGGGGCTGGTCCCCGGCAGGTGGCGACCGAACAGGGACCTCAGGAGGCAATACTCAAAGAGCTGAGCAGACACGAACCACGCAATCAGCAGGCAATAAGCATGGAGCTCAGCAGTGACGAATCATGCTGCTCAACTGGCAATAATCAAGCACGTGACCAGGCAGGAATCACGCAGCTCAGCTGGCAATTGTCAAGCAGATGAGCCGACAGGAATCACGCAGCTCAGCTGGCAATTGTCATGCAGATGAGCCGGCAGGAATCACGCAGCTCAGCAGGCCCTGATCACGTGACTCTGCAGGCACTGATCACGTGGCTGATCAAGTCCAGATCACGTGACTGAGCATGCACTGATCACGTGGCTATCATGCACTGATGACGTGACTGCGCATGCACTGATGACGTGGCTGATCGGGCACTGATCACATGGCTCATCATGCACTGATCACGTGTTTATCAGGCAATGATCAGTGACTGACAGGCGCTGATCATGGGACTGTGCACGCACTGATCACGTGGCTATCATGCACTGATCACGTGACTGCGCATGCACTGATGACGTGGCTGTTCGGGCACTGATCACGTGTTTATCAGGCAGTGATCAGTGACTGACAGGCGCTGATCAGGGGACTGTGCACGCACTGATCAGGTGGCTGATCAGGAACTGACCACCTGACCGCGCATGCAGTGATCACGTGGCTGGTCGTTCACTGATCACGTGTTTATCATACGGTGATCACGTGACTGAGAGGCGCTGATCACGTGACTGTGCCGTCAGTGATCACGTGGCTGAGCAGGCACTGATATCGTGACTGAGCATGCACTGATCATGTGCCGGGAGCCGGGGAGGCATTCCACTCTGGACAAAGGTCATGAGGAAGGAGGCTCGGCATACGCAAATGCGGGATCGAGCCTCAGGAGTCCACCCGGATATTCTCGAGCATCTCCCCCCCAAAAAAACCGGAGTCTGCCTACTGTATTGCTTTGTGCTCTCACCTCTGATTTCACTGGGGGCTGTCCCCCACCACCATCTCGCTCTCTCTGTCAAAGAGTTAACTTACAGCTCCAATTCATAAAGTTCCTTGTCATTCTTCCCTTTAACTTCCAGCTGAGTCTCCATCTGGAGCGCGGAACCCACCACGCTTACTAATTATGCCTGGGCTGCTAAGACCCACTCGAGAAGGTGTCTAGGGTGAGGCACCTTTCGCTATTCGAGAGGGCGCCTGCGGCCTACGTAAGTGGTGCAAACTTCTTGTCTTGAAGTTTGATTGGTCTTCCGCGTAAACCAAGCTACTCAGTCTCTTTTCTCCACCGAATTTTCCTACTGAGCTCTCCTCATACTATTATTCTTGACATCTCTGATTAGCATATAAATAGTCGCCTAGGCCATCTCTCCTTCGAATACCCTGGATCAGTTGGGGCTGGTCCCCGGCAGGTGGCGACCGAACAGGGACCTCAGGAGGCAATACTCAAAGAGCTGAGCAGACACGAACCACGCAATCAGCAGGCAATAAGCATGGAGCTCAGCAGTGACGAATCATGCTGCTCAACTGGCAATAATCAAGCACGTGACCAGGCAGGAATCACGCAGCTCAGCTGGCAATTGTCAAGCAGATGAGCCGACAGGAATCACGCAGCTCAGCTGGCAATTGTCATGCAGATGAGCCGGCAGGAATCACGCAGCTCAGCAGGCCCTGATCACGTGACTCTGCAGGCACTGATCACGTGGCTGATCAAGTCCAGATCACGTGACTGAGCATGCACTGATCACGTGGCTATCATGCACTGATGACGTGACTGCGCATGCACTGATGACGTGGCTGATCGGGCACTGATCACATGGCTCATCATGCACTGATCACGTGTTTATCAGGCAATGATCAGTGACTGACAGGCGCTGATCATGGGACTGTGCACGCACTGATCACGTGGCTATCATGCACTGATCACGTGACTGCGCATGCACTGATGACGTGGCTGTTCGGGCACTGATCACGTGTTTATCAGGCAGTGATCAGTGACTGACAGGCGCTGATCAGGGGACTGTGCACGCACTGATCAGGTGGCTGATCAGGAACTGACCACCTGACCGCGCATGCAGTGATCACGTGGCTGGTCGTTCACTGATCACGTGTTTATCATACGGTGATCACGTGACTGAGAGGCGCTGATCACGTGACTGTGCCGTCAGTGATCACGTGGCTGAGCAGGCACTGATATCGTGACTGAGCATGCACTGATCATGTGCCGGGAGCCGGGGAGGCATTCCACTCTGGACAAAGGTCATGAGGAAGGAGGCTCGGCATACGCAAATGCGGGATCGAGCCTCAGGAGTCCACCCGGATATTCTCGAGCATCTCCCCCCCAAAAAAAACCGGAGTCTGCCTACTGTATTGCTTTGTGCTCTCACCTCTGATTTCACTGGGGGCTGTCCCCCACCACCATCTCGCTCTCTCTGTCAAAGAGTTAACTTACAGCTCCAATTCATAAAGTTCCTTGTCATTCTTCCCTTTAACTTCCAGCTGAGTCTCCATCTGGAGCGCGGAACCCACCACGCTTACTAATTATGCCTGGGCTGCTAAGACCCACTCGAGAAGGTGTCTAGGGTGAGGCACCTTTCGCTATTCGAGAGGGCGCCTGCGGCCTACGTAAGTGGTGCAAACTTCTTGTCTTGAAGTTTGATTGGTCTTCCGCGTAAACCAAGCTACTCAGTCTCTTTTCTCCACCGAATTTTCCTACTGAGCTCTCCTCATACTATTATTCTTGACATCTCTGATTAGCATATAAATAGTCGCCTAGGCCATCTCTCCTTCGAATACCCTGGATCAGTTGGGGCTGGTCCCCGGCAGGTGGCGACCGAACAGGGACCTCAGGAGGCAATACTCAAAGAGCTGAGCAGACACGAACCACGCAATCAGCAGGCAATAAGCATGGAGCTCAGCAGTGACGAATCATGCTGCTCAACTGGCAATAATCAAGCACGTGACCAGGCAGGAATCACGCAGCTCAGCTGGCAATTGTCAAGCAGATGAGCCGACAGGAATCACGCAGCTCAGCTGGCAATTGTCATGCAGATGAGCCGGCAGGAATCACGCAGCTCAGCAGGCCCTGATCACGTGACTCTGCAGGCACTGATCACGTGGCTGATCAAGTCCAGATCACGTGACTGAGCATGCACTGATCACGTGGCTATCATGCACTGATGACGTGACTGCGCATGCACTGATGACGTGGCTGATCGGGCACTGATCACATGGCTCATCATGCACTGATCACGTGTTTATCAGGCAATGATCAGTGACTGACAGGCGCTGATCATGGGACTGTGCACGCACTGATCACGTGGCTATCATGCACTGATCACGTGACTGCGCATGCACTGATGACGTGGCTGTTCGGGCACTGATCACGTGTTTATCAGGCAGTGATCAGTGACTGACAGGCGCTGATCAGGGGACTGTGCACGCACTGATCAGGTGGCTGATCAGGAACTGACCACCTGACCGCGCATGCAGTGATCACGTGGCTGGTCGTTCACTGATCACGTGTTTATCATACGGTGATCACGTGACTGAGAGGCGCTGATCACGTGACTGTGCCGTCAGTGATCACGTGGCTGAGCAGGCACTGATATCGTGACTGAGCATGCACTGATCATGTGCCGGGAGCCGGGGAGGCATTCCACTCTGGACAAAGGTCATGAGGAAGGAGGCTCGGCATACGCAAATGCGGGATCGAGCCTCAGGAGTCCACCCGGATATTCTCGAGCATCTCCCCCCCAAAAAAACCGGAGTCTGCCTACTGTATTGCTTTGTGCTCTCACCTCTGATTTCACTGGGGGCTGTCCCCCACCACCATCTCGCTCTCTCTGTCAAAGAGTTAACTTACAGCTCCAATTCATAAAGTTCCTTGTCATTCTTCCCTTTAACTTCCAGCTGAGTCTCCATCTGGAGCGCGGAACCCACCACGCTTACTAATTATGCCTGGGCTGCTAAGACCCACTCGAGAAGGTGTCTAGGGTGAGGCACCTTTCGCTATTCGAGAGGGCGCCTGCGGCCTACGTAAGTGGTGCAAACTTCTTGTCTTGAAGTTTGATTGGTCTTCCGCGTAAACCAAGCTACTCAGTCTCTTTTCTCCACCGAATTTTCCTACTGAGCTCTCCTCATACTATTATTCTTGACATCTCTGATTAGCATATAAATAGTCGCCTAGGCCATCTCTCCTTCGAATACCCTGGATCAGTTGGGGCTGGTCCCCGGCAGGTGGCGACCGAACAGGGACCTCAGGAGGCAATACTCAAAGAGCTGAGCAGACACGAACCACGCAATCAGCAGGCAATAAGCATGGAGCTCAGCAGTGACGAATCATGCTGCTCAACTGGCAATAATCAAGCACGTGACCAGGCAGGAATCACGCAGCTCAGCTGGCAATTGTCAAGCAGATGAGCCGACAGGAATCACGCAGCTCAGCTGGCAATTGTCATGCAGATGAGCCGGCAGGAATCACGCAGCTCAGCAGGCCCTGATCACGTGACTCTGCAGGCACTGATCACGTGGCTGATCAAGTCCAGATCACGTGACTGAGCATGCACTGATCACGTGGCTATCATGCACTGATGACGTGACTGCGCATGCACTGATGACGTGGCTGATCGGGCACTGATCACATGGCTCATCATGCACTGATCACGTGTTTATCAGGCAATGATCAGTGACTGACAGGCGCTGATCATGGGACTGTGCACGCACTGATCACGTGGCTATCATGCACTGATCACGTGACTGCGCATGCACTGATGACGTGGCTGTTCGGGCACTGATCACGTGTTTATCAGGCAGTGATCAGTGACTGACAGGCGCTGATCAGGGGACTGTGCACGCACTGATCAGGTGGCTGATCAGGAACTGACCACCTGACCGCGCATGCAGTGATCACGTGGCTGGTCGTTCACTGATCACGTGTTTATCATACGGTGATCACGTGACTGAGAGGCGCTGATCACGTGACTGTGCCGTCAGTGATCACGTGGCTGAGCAGGCACTGATATCGTGACTGAGCATGCACTGATCATGTGCCGGGAGCCGGGGAGGCATTCCACTCTGGACAAAGGTCATGAGGAAGGAGGCTCGGCATACGCAAATGCGGGATCGAGCCTCAGGAGTCCACCCGGATATTCTCGAGCATCTCCCCCCCAAAAAAACCGGAGTCTGCCTACTGTATTGCTTTGTGCTCTCACCTCTGATTTCACTGGGGGCTGTCCCCCACCACCATCTCGCTCTCTCTGTCAAAGAGTTAACTTACAGCTCCAATTCATAAAGTTCCTTGTCATTCTTCCCTTTAACTTCCAGCTGAGTCTCCATCTGGAGCGCGGAACCCACCACGCTTACTAATTATGCCTGGGCTGCTAAGACCCACTCGAGAAGGTGTCTAGGGTGAGGCACCTTTCGCTATTCGAGAGGGCGCCTGCGGCCTACGTAAGTGGTGCAAACTTCTTGTCTTGAAGTTTGATTGGTCTTCCGCGTAAACCAAGCTACTCAGTCTCTTTTCTCCACCGAATTTTCCTACTGAGCTCTCCTCATACTATTATTCTTGACATCTCTGATTAGCATATAAATAGTCGCCTAGGCCATCTCTCCTTCGAATACCCTGGATCAGTTGGGGCTGGTCCCCGGCAGGTGGCGACCGAACAGGGACCTCAGGAGGCAATACTCAAAGAGCTGAGCAGACACGAACCACGCAATCAGCAGGCAATAAGCATGGAGCTCAGCAGTGACGAATCATGCTGCTCAACTGGCAATAATCAAGCACGTGACCAGGCAGGAATCACGCAGCTCAGCTGGCAATTGTCAAGCAGATGAGCCGACAGGAATCACGCAGCTCAGCTGGCAATTGTCATGCAGATGAGCCGGCAGGAATCACGCAGCTCAGCAGGCCCTGATCACGTGACTCTGCAGGCACTGATCACGTGGCTGATCAAGTCCAGATCACGTGACTGAGCATGCACTGATCACGTGGCTATCATGCACTGATGACGTGACTGCGCATGCACTGATGACGTGGCTGATCGGGCACTGATCACATGGCTCATCATGCACTGATCACGTGTTTATCAGGCAATGATCAGTGACTGACAGGCGCTGATCATGGGACTGTGCACGCACTGATCACGTGGCTATCATGCACTGATCACGTGACTGCGCATGCACTGATGACGTGGCTGTTCGGGCACTGATCACGTGTTTATCAGGCAGTGATCAGTGACTGACAGGCGCTGATCAGGGGACTGTGCACGCACTGATCAGGTGGCTGATCAGGAACTGACCACCTGACCGCGCATGCAGTGATCACGTGGCTGGTCGTTCACTGATCACGTGTTTATCATACGGTGATCACGTGACTGAGAGGCGCTGATCACGTGACTGTGCCGTCAGTGATCACGTGGCTGAGCAGGCACTGATATCGTGACTGAGCATGCACTGATCATGTGCCGGGAGCCGGGGAGGCATTCCACTCTGGACAAAGGTCATGAGGAAGGAGGCTCGGCATACGCAAATGCGGGATCGAGCCTCAGGAGTCCACCCGGATATTCTCGAGCATCTCCCCCCCAAAAAAACCGGAGTCTGCCTACTGTATTGCTTTGTGCTCTCACCTCTGATTTCACTGGGGGCTGTCCCCCACCACCATCTCGCTCTCTCTGTCAAAGAGTTAACTTACAGCTCCAATTCATAAAGTTCCTTGTCATTCTTCCCTTTAACTTCCAGCTGAGTCTCCATCTGGAGCGCGGAACCCACCACGCTTACTAATTATGCCTGGGCTGCTAAGACCCACTCGAGAAGGTGTCTAGGGTGAGGCACCTTTCGCTATTCGAGAGGGCGCCTGCGGCCTACGTAAGTGGTGCAAACTTCTTGTCTTGAAGTTTGATTGGTCTTCCGCGTAAACCAAGCTACTCAGTCTCTTTTCTCCACCGAATTTTCCTACTGAGCTCTCCTCATACTATTATTCTTGACATCTCTGATTAGCATATAAATAGTCGCCTAGGCCATCTCTCCTTCGAATACCCTGGATCAGTTGGGGCTGGTCCCCGGCAGGTGGCGACCGAACAGGGACCTCAGGAGGCAATACTCAAAGAGCTGAGCAGACACGAACCACGCAATCAGCAGGCAATAAGCATGGAGCTCAGCAGTGACGAATCATGCTGCTCAACTGGCAATAATCAAGCACGTGACCAGGCAGGAATCACGCAGCTCAGCTGGCAATTGTCAAGCAGATGAGCCGACAGGAATCACGCAGCTCAGCTGGCAATTGTCATGCAGATGAGCCGGCAGGAATCACGCAGCTCAGCAGGCCCTGATCACGTGACTCTGCAGGCACTGATCACGTGGCTGATCAAGTCCAGATCACGTGACTGCGCATGCACTGATGACGTGGCTGATCAGGCACTGATCACATGGCTCATCATGCACTGATCACGTGTTTATCAGGCAATGATCAGTGACTGACAGGCGCTGATCATGGGACTGTGCACGCACTGATCACGTGGCTATCATGCACTGATCACGTGACTGCGCATGCACTGATGACGTGGCTGTTCGGGCACTGATCACGTGTTTATCAGGCAGTGATCAGTGACTGACAGGCGCTGATCAGGGGACTGTGCACGCACTGATCAGGTGGCTGATCAGGAACTGACCACCTGACCGCGCATGCAGTGATCACGTGGCTGGTCGTTCACTGATCACGTGTTTATCATACGGTGATCACGTGACTGAGAGGCGCTGATCACGTGACTGTGCCGTCAGTGATCACGTGGCTGAGCAGGCACTGATATCGTGACTGAGCATGCACTGATCATGTGCCGGGAGCCGGGGAGGCATTCCACTCTGGACAAAGGTCATGAGGAAGGAGGCTCGGCATACGCAAATGCGGGATCGAGCCTCAGGAGTCCACCCGGATATTCTCGAGCATCTCCCCCCCAAAAAAACCGGAGTCTGCCTACTGTATTGCTTTGTGCTCTCACCTCTGATTTCACTGGGGGCTGTCCCCCACCACCATCTCGCTCTCTCTGTCAAAGAGTTAACTTACAGCTCCAATTCATAAAGTTCCTTGTCATTCTTCCCTTTAACTTCCAGCTGAGTCTCCATCTGGAGCGCGGAACCCACCACGCTTACTAATTATGCCTGGGCTGCTAAGACCCACTCGAGAAGGTGTCTAGGGTGAGGCACCTTTCGCTATTCGAGAGGGCGCCTGCGGCCTACGTAAGTGGTGCAAACTTCTTGTCTTGAAGTTTGATTGGTCTTCCGCGTAAACCAAGCTACTCAGTCTCTTTTCTCCACCGAATTTTCCTACTGAGCTCTCCTCATACTATTATTCTTGACATCTCTGATTAGCATATAAATAGTCGCCTAGGCCATCTCTCCTTCGAATACCCTGGATCAGTTGGGGCTGGTCCCCGGCAGGTGGCGACCGAACAGGGACCTCAGGAGGCAATACTCAAAGAGCTGAGCAGACACGAACCACGCAATCAGCAGGCAATAAGCATGGAGCTCAGCAGTGACGAATCATGCTGCTCAACTGGCAATAATCAAGCACGTGACCAGGCAGGAATCACGCAGCTCAGCTGGCAATTGTCAAGCAGATGAGCCGACAGGAATCACGCAGCTCAGCTGGCAATTGTCATGCAGATGAGCCGGCAGGAATCACGCAGCTCAGCAGGCCCTGATCACGTGACTCTGCAGGCACTGATCACGTGGCTGATCAAGTCCAGATCACGTGACTGAGCATGCACTGATCACGTGGCTATCATGCACTGATGACGTGACTGCGCATGCACTGATGACGTGGCTGATCGGGCACTGATCACATGGCTCATCATGCACTGATCACGTGTTTATCAGGCAATGATCAGTGACTGACAGGCGCTGATCATGGGACTGTGCACGCACTGATCACGTGGCTATCATGCACTGATCACGTGACTGCGCATGCACTGATGACGTGGCTGTTCGGGCACTGATCACGTGTTTATCAGGCAGTGATCAGTGACTGACAGGCGCTGATCAGGGGACTGTGCACGCACTGATCAGGTGGCTGATCAGGAACTGACCACCTGACCGCGCATGCAGTGATCACGTGGCTGGTCGTTCACTGATCACGTGTTTATCATACGGTGATCACGTGACTGAGAGGCGCTGATCACGTGACTGTGCCGTCAGTGATCACGTGGCTGAGCAGGCACTGATATCGTGACTGAGCATGCACTGATCATGTGCCGGGAGCCGGGGAGGCATTCCACTCTGGACAAAGGTCATGAGGAAGGAGGCTCGGCATACGCAAATGCGGGATCGAGCCTCAGGAGTCCACCCGGATATTCTCGAGCATCTCCCCCCCAAAAAAACCGGAGTCTGCCTACTGTATTGCTTTGTGCTCTCACCTCTGATTTCACTGGGGGCTGTCCCCCACCACCATCTCGCTCTCTCTGTCAAAGAGTTAACTTACAGCTCCAATTCATAAAGTTCCTTGTCATTCTTCCCTTTAACTTCCAGCTGAGTCTCCATCTGGAGCGCGGAACCCACCACGCTTACTAATTATGCCTGGGCTGCTAAGACCCACTCGAGAAGGTGTCTAGGGTGAGGCACCTTTCGCTATTCGAGAGGGCGCCTGCGGCCTACGTAAGTGGTGCAAACTTCTTGTCTTGAAGTTTGATTGGTCTTCCGCGTAAACCAAGCTACTCAGTCTCTTTTCTCCACCGAATTTTCCTACTGAGCTCTCCTCATACTATTATTCTTGACATCTCTGATTAGCATATAAATAGTCGCCTAGGCCATCTCTCCTTCGAATACCCTGGATCAGTTGGGGCTGGTCCCCGGCAGGTGGCGACCGAACAGGGACCTCAGGAGGCAATACTCAAAGAGCTGAGCAGACACGAACCACGCAATCAGCAGGCAATAAGCATGGAGCTCAGCAGTGACGAATCATGCTGCTCAACTGGCAATAATCAAGCACGTGACCAGGCAGGAATCACGCAGCTCAGCTGGCAATTGTCAAGCAGATGAGCCGACAGGAATCACGCAGCTCAGCTGGCAATTGTCATGCAGATGAGCCGGCAGGAATCACGCAGCTCAGCAGGCCCTGATCACGTGACTCTGCAGGCACTGATCACGTGGCTGATCAAGTCCAGATCACGTGACTGAGCATGCACTGATCACGTGGCTATCATGCACTGATGACGTGACTGCGCATGCACTGATGACGTGGCTGATCGGGCACTGATCACATGGCTCATCATGCACTGATCACGTGTTTATCAGGCAATGATCAGTGACTGACAGGCGCTGATCATGGGACTGTGCACGCACTGATCACGTGGCTATCATGCACTGATCACGTGACTGCGCATGCACTGATGACGTGGCTGTTCGGGCACTGATCACGTGTTTATCAGGCAGTGATCAGTGACTGACAGGCGCTGATCAGGGGACTGTGCACGCACTGATCAGGTGGCTGATCAGGAACTGACCACCTGACCGCGCATGCAGTGATCACGTGGCTGGTCGTTCACTGATCACGTGTTTATCATACGGTGATCACGTGACTGAGAGGCGCTGATCACGTGACTGTGCCGTCAGTGATCACGTGGCTGAGCAGGCACTGATATCGTGACTGAGCATGCACTGATCATGTGCCGGGAGCCGGGGAGGCATTCCACTCTGGACAAAGGTCATGAGGAAGGAGGCTCGGCATACGCAAATGCGGGATCGAGCCTCAGGAGTCCACCCGGATATTCTCGAGCATCTCCCCCCCAAAAAAACCGGAGTCTGCCTACTGTATTGCTTTGTGCTCTCACCTCTGATTTCACTGGGGGCTGTCCCCCACCACCATCTCGCTCTCTCTGTCAAAGAGTTAACTTACAGCTCCAATTCATAAAGTTCCTTGTCATTCTTCCCTTTAACTTCCAGCTGAGTCTCCATCTGGAGCGCGGAACCCACCACGCTTACTAATTATGCCTGGGCTGCTAAGACCCACTCGAGAAGGTGTCTAGGGTGAGGCACCTTTCGCTATTCGAGAGGGCGCCTGCGGCCTACGTAAGTGGTGCAAACTTCTTGTCTTGAAGTTTGATTGGTCTTCCGCGTAAACCAAGCTACTCAGTCTCTTTTCTCCACCGAATTTTCCTACTGAGCTCTCCTCATACTATTATTCTTGACATCTCTGATTAGCATATAAATAGTCGCCTAGGCCATCTCTCCTTCGAATACCCTGGATCAGTTGGGGCTGGTCCCCGGCAGGTGGCGACCGAACAGGGACCTCAGGAGGCAATACTCAAAGAGCTGAGCAGACACGAACCACGCAATCAGCAGGCAATAAGCATGGAGCTCAGCAGTGACGAATCATGCTGCTCAACTGGCAATAATCAAGCACGTGACCAGGCAGGAATCACGCAGCTCAGCTGGCAATTGTCAAGCAGATGAGCCGACAGGAATCACGCAGCTCAGCTGGCAATTGTCATGCAGATGAGCCGGCAGGAATCACGCAGCTCAGCAGGCCCTGATCACGTGACTCTGCAGGCACTGATCACGTGGCTGATCAAGTCCAGATCACGTGACTGAGCATGCACTGATCACGTGGCTATCATGCACTGATGACGTGACTGCGCATGCACTGATGACGTGGCTGTTCGGGCACTGATCACGTGTTTATCAGGCAGTGATCAGTGACTGACAGGCGCTGATCAGGGGACTGTGCACGCACTGATCAGGTGGCTGATCAGGAACTGACCACCTGACCGCGCATGCAGTGATCACGTGGCTGGTCGTTCACTGATCACGTGTTTATCATACGGTGATCACGTGACTGAGAGGCGCTGATCACGTGACTGTGCCGTCAGTGATCACGTGGCTGAGCAGGCACTGATATCGTGACTGAGCATGCACTGATCATGTGCCGGGAGCCGGGGAGGCATTCCACTCTGGACAAAGGTCATGAGGAAGGAGGCTCGGCATACGCAAATGCGGGATCGAGCCTCAGGAGTCCACCCGGATATTCTCGAGCATCTCCCCCCCAAAAAAACCGGAGTCTGCCTACTGTATTGCTTTGTGCTCTCACCTCTGATTTCACTGGGGGCTGTCCCCCACCACCATCTCGCTCTCTCTGTCAAAGAGTTAACTTACAGCTCCAATTCATAAAGTTCCTTGTCATTCTTCCCTTTAACTTCCAGCTGAGTCTCCATCTGGAGCGCGGAACCCACCACGCTTACTAATTATGCCTGGGCTGCTAAGACCCACTCGAGAAGGTGTCTAGGGTGAGGCACCTTTCGCTATTCGAGAGGGCGCCTGCGGCCTACGTAAGTGGTGCAAACTTCTTGTCTTGAAGTTTGATTGGTCTTCCGCGTAAACCAAGCTACTCAGTCTCTTTTCTCCACCGAATTTTCCTACTGAGCTCTCCTCATACTATTATTCTTGACATCTCTGATTAGCATATAAATAGTCGCCTAGGCCATCTCTCCTTCGAATACCCTGGATCAGTTGGGGCTGGTCCCCGGCAGGTGGCGACCGAACAGGGACCTCAGGAGGCAATACTCAAAGAGCTGAGCAGACACGAACCACGCAATCAGCAGGCAATAAGCATGGAGCTCAGCAGTGACGAATCATGCTGCTCAACTGGCAATAATCAAGCACGTGACCAGGCAGGAATCACGCAGCTCAGCTGGCAATTGTCAAGCAGATGAGCCGACAGGAATCACGCAGCTCAGCTGGCAATTGTCATGCAGATGAGCCGGCAGGAATCACGCAGCTCAGCAGGCCCTGATCACGTGACTCTGCAGGCACTGATCACGTGGCTGATCAAGTCCAGATCACGTGACTGAGCATGCACTGATCACGTGGCTATCATGCACTGATGACGTGACTGCGCATGCACTGATGACGTGGCTGATCGGGCACTGATCACATGGCTCATCATGCACTGATCACGTGTTTATCAGGCAATGATCAGTGACTGACAGGCGCTGATCATGGGACTGTGCACGCACTGATCACGTGGCTATCATGCACTGATCACGTGACTGCGCATGCACTGATGACGTGGCTGTTCGGGCACTGATCACGTGTTTATCAGGCAGTGATCAGTGACTGACAGGCGCTGATCAGGGGACTGTGCACGCACTGATCAGGTGGCTGATCAGGAACTGACCACCTGACCGCGCATGCAGTGATCACGTGGCTGGTCGTTCACTGATCACGTGTTTATCATACGGTGATCACGTGACTGAGAGGCGCTGATCACGTGACTGTGCCGTCAGTGATCACGTGGCTGAGCAGGCACTGATATCGTGACTGAGCATGCACTGATCATGTGCCGGGAGCCGGGGAGGCATTCCACTCTGGACAAAGGTCATGAGGAAGGAGGCTCGGCATACGCAAATGCGGGATCGAGCCTCAGGAGTCCACCCGGATATTCTCGAGCATCTCCCCCCCAAAAAAACCGGAGTCTGCCTACTGTATTGCTTTGTGCTCTCACCTCTGATTTCACTGGGGGCTGTCCCCCACCACCATCTCGCTCTCTCTGTCAAAGAGTTAACTTACAGCTCCAATTCATAAAGTTCCTTGTCATTCTTCCCTTTAACTTCCAGCTGAGTCTCCATCTGGAGCGCGGAACCCACCACGCTTACTAATTATGCCTGGGCTGCTAAGACCCACTCGAGAAGGTGTCTAGGGTGAGGCACCTTTCGCTATTCGAGAGGGCGCCTGCGGCCTACGTAAGTGGTGCAAACTTCTTGTCTTGAAGTTTGATTGGTCTTCCGCGTAAACCAAGCTACTCAGTCTCTTTTCTCCACCGAATTTTCCTACTGAGCTCTCCTCATACTATTATTCTTGACATCTCTGATTAGCATATAAATAGTCGCCTAGGCCATCTCTCCTTCGAATACCCTGGATCAGTTGGGGCTGGTCCCCGGCAGGTGGCGACCGAACAGGGCACCTCAGGACGGCAATACTTCAAAGAGCTGAGCAGACACGAACCACGCAATCAGCAGGGCAATAAGCATGGAGCCAGCAGTGACGAATCATGCTCAACTTGCAAAATCAAGCAGTGACCAAGCAGAAATCACGCAGCTCAGCGGCAATTGTCAAGCAGATGAGCCGCAGGAATCACGCAGCCAGCTGCAGCAGCCGATCACGTGACTCTGCAAGCACTGATCACGTGGCTATGCAAGTACTGATCACGTGTGAGCTGCCATGAGCACATCACTGTGGCTATCAGCACTGATACCCGTGCGCATCATGCACTGATGACGTTCTATCGTGCACTGATCACATGGCTCATCATGCACTGATCACGTGTTTATCAGGCACATTATCATGACTGACAGGCGCTGATCATGGGACTGT
>NW_020867777.1:0-37631 GCF_003369695.1 Bos indicus x Bos taurus
CAGTGTATGATCCACAACGTGATTAGTGCATGATCAGCAACATGATCAGTGCATGATCATGCATGTGAAGAATGCTTGATCACTCATGTGATCAGTGTATGATAGCCAGGTTATCAGTGCATGATCAGCCACGTGATCAGTACATGACCAGCCAAGTGATCATTGCATGCACAGTCACGTGATCAGTGTATGATCAGCCTCGTGATCAGTGCAGGATCAGCCACGTGATCAGTGCATGAACAGGCCCGTGATCAGTGCATGATCAGGCTCATGATCAGTGCATGATCAGTCACGTGATCAGTCCATGATCAGTCAGGTGAGTAGTGCATGATCAGACACGTGATCAGTGCATGATCAGTCAAGTGATCAGTGCATTATCAGCCACGTGATCAGTGCAAGATCAGCCACGTAATCAGTGCATGATCAGGCACGTGAAGAATGCATGATCAGTCATGAGATCCGTGTATTATAGCCAGGTAAACAGTGCATGATCAACCAAGTGATCAGTGCATGATAGCCACATAATCAGTGCATGGTCAGTCACGTGATCACTGTACGATCAGCCACGTGATCAGTACATGATAGCAACCTGATCAGAGCATGATATGCAATGGGATTCGTGCATGATCAGCCACGTGATCAGTGTACAATCATACATGTGATCAGTGCATGATCATCACGTGATCATTGTATGATCAGCCACGTGATGAGTGCATGATCAGCCACGTGATCAGTGCATGATCAGGCACCTGATCAGTGCATGATCAGTCATGTGATCAGTGTATAATAGCCAGGTTATCAGTGCATGATCAGCCACGTGACTAGTGCATGATCAGTCACGTGATCAGTGTATAATATCCACGTGATCAGTTCATGCGCTGTCATGTGATTAGTGCATGATACGCAACGTGATCATTGCATGGTCAGTCACGTGATTAGTGCATGCACAGTCACGTGATCAGTGTATCATCAGCAACGTGATCAGTGCATGATCAGCCTTGTGATCAGTGCACGCACAGTCACGTGATCAGTGCATGATAGACACGTGATCAGTGCATGATAGCCATGTCATCAGTGCATGATCTGTCACGTGATTAGTGCATGCACAGTCACGTGATCAGTGTATCATCAGCAACGTGATCAGTGCATGATCAGCCTTGTGATCAATGCACGCACAGTCACGTGATTAGTGCATGATTAGCCACGTGATCAGCGCATGATCAGCCACGTGATCAGCACATGAGGAGCCACGTGATCAGTGCATGATCAGCCTTCTGATCAGTGCATGCACAGTCACGTGATTAGTGTATGATCAGCTTCGTGATCAGTGCATGATCAGCCACGTGATCAGTGCATGATCAGCCACGTGATCAGTGCATGATCAGCCATGTTATCAGTGCATGCACAGTCAAGTGATCAGTGTATGATCATCTTCGTGATCAGTGCATGATCAGCCACATGATCAGTGCATGATCAGTCACGAGATCCGTGTCTGATCAGTCACGTGATAAGTGCATGATCAGGTGTGTGATCAGTGCATGATAAGTCACGTGACCAGTGCATGATCAGCCATGGGATCAGTTCTTGATAAGCACATGATCAGCACCATTCAGACACGAGATCACTGCATGCTAAGTCACGTGAATCAGTGCATGTTCAGCAACGTGATCAGTGTATGATCAGCCACGTGATCAGTGCATGATAGCCACGTGAGTAGTGCTTGATCAGTCATGTGATCAGTGCATGATAGCCACGTGATCAGTGAAATCAGTCACGTGATTAGTGCATGATCTGTCACTGGATCAGTGTACAATATCCACGTGATCAGTTCATGAGCTGTCATGTGATCAGTGAAAGATCAGTTACGTGATCATGGCATGCGCAGTCATGTGATCAGTGCATGACAGCTACGCGCGTAATCAGTGCATAATCAGTCACGTGATCAATGCATAATCAGCCATGTGATCAGAGCGTGATAGCCACGTAATCAGTGCATGAACAGGTAAGTGTTCAGTTCATGTGCAGTCACGTGTTCAGTGCATGATAAACACGTGATCAGTGCATACAGTCACGTGATCAGTATATTTTCAGCTTCGTGTTCAGAGTATGATCAGCCACGTGATCAGTGCCTGATCAGCCACGTGATCAGAGTATTATCAGCCACGTGATCAGTGTATGATAAGCCACGTGATCAGTGCATGATCAGTCAAGTGATCAGTGCATGCACAGTCATGTGATCAGTGTATGATCTGCTTCGTGATCAGTGCATGATCAGCCACGTGATCAGTGAATGATCAGGCACGTGAAACGTGCATGATCAGTAATGTGATAAGTGTATGATCAGCCACGTGATCATTGCATGATCAGCCACGTGATCATTGCATGATCAGCCACGTGATCAGTGAAAGATCAGGCACGTGAAACGTGCATGATCAGTAATGTGATCAGTGTATCATCAGCCACGTGATCAGTGCATGCTCAGCCACGTGATCAGTGCATGCAGAGTCAAGTGATCACTGGATGATCAGCTTCGTGATGAGTGCATGATCAGCCACGTGATCAGTGCATGATCAGTCATGTGATCAGTGTATGATCCGCCACGTAATCAGTGCATGATACACAAAGTGATTAGTGCATGATCAGCCAGGTGATCAGTTAATGATCAGCCACGTCATCAGCGCATGATAGCCACGTGACTAGTGCATGATCAGTCAGGTGATCAGTGTATAATATCCACGTGATCAGTTCATGGGCCGTCATGTGATCAGTGCATGATTAGCCACGTGATCAGCGCATGATCAGCCAAGTGATCAGTGCATGATCAGCCTTGTGATCAGTGCATGCACAGTCACGTGATTAGTGTATGATCAGCTTCGTGATCAGTGCATGATCAGCCATGTGATCAGTGCATGCACAGTCAAGTGATCAGTGTATGATCAGCTTCGTGATCAGTGCATGATCAGCCACGTGATCAGTGCATGATCAGTCACGAGATCAGTGCATGATCAGTCACGTGATAAGTGCATGATCAGGCGTGTGATCAGTGCATGATCAGTCACGTGACCAGTGCATGATCCGCCATGGGATCAGTGCATGATAGCCATGTGATCAGTGCATGATAGCTACGTGATCAGTGCTTGATCAGCCACGTGATCAGTGCCTGTGCAGTCACGTGATCATTGTCTGATCAGCCATGTGTTCAGTGCATGAAAGACAAGTGATCAATGCCTGATAGCTGCGTGATCAGTGCATGCTCAGTCACATGAGCAGTGCATGATCAGCCATCTGATCAGTGCATGACAGCCACGGTATCATTGCCTTCAATTACGTGATCAGTGTATGTGCAGTCACGTGATTCGTGCATGGGCAGTCACGTGATCAGTGCATTACAGCCACGTGATCAGTTCTTGATTAGTCATATGATCAGCACCATTCAGACATGAGATCACTGCATGCTAAGTCACGTGATCAGTCATGATCAGGCACGTGATAAGTGCATGATCAGTCACGTGATCACTGTATGAACAGCCACGTGATCAGTGCATGATAGCGACGTGTCTAGTGCATGATCAGTCACGTGATCAGTGCATGATAGCCACGTGATCAGTGCATGCAGTCACGTGATCACTGTATTTTCAGCTTCGTGTTCAGAGTATGATCAGCCACGTGAACAGTGCCTGATCAGCCACGTGATCAGTGCATCATCCACAACGTGATTAGTGCATGATCATTCATGTGATCAGTGTATGGTAAGCCCCGTGATCAGTTCATGATCACCCAAGTGATCAGTGTATGATCAGCCACGTGATCAGTGCATCATCCACAACGTGATTAGTGCATGATCAGTCACGTGAGCAGTGTATGATCAGCCATGTGATCAGTGCATGATCAGCCACGTGATCAGTGCATGCACACTCACGTGATCAGAGTATGATCAGCTTCGTGATCAGTGCATGATCAGCCACGTGATCAGTGCATGATCAGTCACGTGATAAGTGCATGATCAGGCGTGTGATCAGTACATGATCAGTCACGTGACCAGTGCATGATCAGCCATGGGATCAGTGCATGATAGCCATGGGATCAGTGCATGATAGCTACGTGATCAGTGCTTGATCAGCTGCATAATCAGTGCATGATCAGCCACGTGATCACTGTATGATCAGCCACGTGATCAGTGCCTGTGCAGTCACGTGATCATTGTCTGATCAGCCATGTGTTCAGTGCATGAAAGACAAGTGATCAATGCCTGATAGCTACGTGATCAGTGCATGCTCAGTCACATGAGCAGTGCATGATCAGCCACCTGATCAGTGCATGACAGCCACGGTATCATTGCCTTCAATTACGTGATCAGTGTATGTGCAGTCACGTGATTCGTGCATGGGCAGTCACGTGATCAGTGCATTACAGCCACGTGATCAGTTCTTGATTAGTCATATGATCAGCACCATTCAGACATGAGATCACTGCATGCTAAGTCACGTGATCAGTCATGATCAGGCACGTGATCAGTGCATGATCAGTCACGTGATCACTGTATGAACAGCCACGTGATCAGTGCATGATAGCGACGTGTCTAGTGCATTATCAGTCACGTGATCAGTGCATGATAGCCACGTGATCAGTGCATGCAGTCACGTGATCACTGTATTTTCAGCTTCGTGTTCAGAGTATGATCAGCCACGTGAACAGTGCCTGATCAGCCACGTGATCAGTGCATCATCCACAACGTGATTAGTGCATGATCATTCATGTGATCAGTGTATGATAAGCCCCGTGATCAGTTCATGATCACCCAAGTGATCAGTGTATGATCAGCCACGTGATCAGTGCATCATCCACAACGTGATTAGTGCATGATCAGTCACGTGAGCAGTGTATGATCAGCCATGTGATCAGTGCATGATCAGCCACGTGATCAGTGCATGCACACTCACGTGATCAGAGTATGATCAGCTTCGTGATCAGTGCATGATCAGCCACGTGATCAGTGCATGATCAGTCACGTGATAAGTGCATGATCAGGCGTGTGATCAGTACATGATCAGTCACGTGACCAGTGCATGATCAGCCATGGGATCAGTGCATGATAGCCATGTGATCAGTGCATGATAGCTACGTGATCAGTGCTTGATCAGCTGCATAATCAGTGCATGATCAGCCACGTGATCACTGTATGATCAGCCACGTGATCATTGTCTGATCAGCCATGTGTTCAGTGCATGAAAGACAAGTGATCAATGCCTGATAGCTGCGTGATCAGTGCATGCTCAGTCACATGAGCAGTGCATGATCAGCCACCTGATCAGTGCATGACAGCCACGGTATCATTGCCTTCAATTACGTGATCAGTGTATGTTCAGTCACGTGATTCGTGCATGGGCAGTCACGTGATCAGTGCATTACAGCCACGTGATCAGTTCTTGATTAGTCATATGATCAGCACCATTCAGACATGAGATCACTGCATGCTAAGTCACGTGATCAGTCATGATCAGGCACGTGATAAGTGCATGATCAGTCACGTGATCACTGTATGAACAGCCACGTGATCAGTGCATGATAGCGACGTGTCTAGTGCATGATCAGTCACGTGATCAGTGCATGATAGCCACGTGATCAGTGCATGCAGTCACGTGATCACTGTATTTTCAGCTTCGTGTTCAGAGTATGATCAGCCACGTGAACAGTGCCTGATCAGCCACGTGATCAGTGCATCATCCACAACGTGATTAGTGCATGATCATTCATGTGATCAGTGTATGATAAGCCCCGTGATCAGTTCATGATCACCCAAGTGATCAGTGTATGATCAGCCACGTGATCAGTGCATCATCCACAACGTGATTAGTGCATGATCAGTCACGTGAGCAGTGTATGATCAGCCATGTGATCAGTGCATGATCAGCCATGTGATCAGTGCATGCACACTCACGTGATCAGAGTATGATCAGCTTCGTGATCAGTGCATGATCAGCCACGTGATCAGTGCATGATCAGTCACGTGATAAGTGCATGATCAGGCGTGTGATCAGTACATGATCAGTCACGTGACCAGTGCATGATCAGCCATGGGATCAGTGCATGATAGCCATGTGATCAGTGCATGATAGCTACGTGATCAGTGCTTGATCAGCTGCATAATCAGTGCATGATCAGCCACGTGATCACTGTATGATCAGCCACGTGATCAGTGCCTGTGCAGTCACGTGATCATTGTCTGATCAGCCATGTGTTCAGTGCATGAAAGACAAATGATCAATGCCTGATAGCTACGTGATAAGTGCATGCTCAGTCACATGACCTGTGCATGATCAGCCACGTGATCAGTGCATGACAGCCACGTTATCATTGCCTTCAATTACGTGATCAGTGAATGTGCAGTCATGTAATTCATGCATGGGCAGTCACGTGATCAGTGTATGATCAGCCACGTGTCAGTGCATGATAGACACGTGATCAGTGCATGATAGCCACGTGATCATTGTCTACAATTACATGAACACTGCATGTGCAGTCCCGTGATCAGTGCATGATAGCCACGTGATCAGTGAATGATCAGTCACGTGATCAGTGCCTGATCAGTAACGTCATCACTGTATGATCATCCACGTGATCAGTGCATGCACAGTCATGTGATCAGTGCATTATAGCCACGTGATCAGTTCTTGATTAGTCACATGAGCAGCACCATTCAGACACGAGATCACTGCATGCTAAGTCACGTGATCAGTTCATGTTCCGCCATGTGATTACTGCACTGTACGATCAGCCATGTGATCAGTACATGATAGCAACCTGATCAGAGCATGATATGCAATGGGATTTGTGCATGATCAGCCAAGTGATCAGTGTACGATCATACATGTGATCAGTGCATGATCAGCCACGTGATCATTGTATGATCAGCCACGTGATGAGTGCATGATCTGTAACGTGATCAGTGCATGATCAGGCACGTGATCAGTGCATTATCAGGCACGTGATCAGTGCATGATCAGTCATGTGATCAGTGTATGATCCGCCACGTATCAGTGCATGATCCACAAAGTGATTAGTGCATGATCAGCCACGTGATCAGTGCATGATCAGCCACGTGATCAGTGTTGGATCAGCCACGTGTTCAGTGCATGATAGACACGTGATCAGTGCATGATAGCCACGTGATCATTGTCTACAATTACATGAACACTGCATGTGCAGTCCCGTGATCAGTGCATATTAGCCACGTGATCAGTGAATGATCAGTCACGTGATCAGTGCCTGATCAGTAACGTCATCAGTGTATGATCATCCACATGATCAGTGCATGCGCAGTCACGTGATCAGTGCATTATAGCCACGTGATCAGTTCTTGATTAGTCACATGATCAGCACCATTCAGACACGAGATCACTGCATGCTAAGTCACGTGATCAGTTCATGTTCCGCCATGTGATTAGTGCATGATCAACCACGTGATAAATGCGTGATCATCCACGTGATTATTGCATGCACAATCAAGTGATCAGTGCATGATAGTCACGTGATCTATGCATGATCAGTCACGTGATCAGTGCATGATCAGTCATGTGATCAGTGCATGATCAGCCATTTTTTTAGTGCATAAGCAGTCAAGTGATCAGCGTATTATCATCCACGTGATCAGTGCATGCGCAGTCAAGTGATCAGTGCATGCAGTCTCGTGATCAGTGTATTTTCAGCTTCGTGTTCAGAGTACGATCAGCCACGTGATCAGTGTATCATCAGCCACATGATCAGTGCATGATCAGCCACATGATCAGTGCATGCACAGTCCTGTGATCAGTGTAATATCAGCTTCATGATCAGTGCATGATCAGCCACGTGATCAGTGCATGATCAGCCACATGATCAATGCATGCACATTCATGTGATCAGTGCATGATCCACAACGTGATTAGTGCATGATCAGTCATGTAATCACTGTATGATCAGCCACAAGATAAGTGCAAGAACAGCCACGTGATCAGTGCATGATCCACAACGTGATTAGTTCATGATCAGTCATGTGATCAGTGTATGATCAGCCATGTATCAGTGCATGATCCACAAAGTGATTAGTGCATGATCAGCCACGTGATCAGTGCATGATCAGCCAGGGATCAGGGCATGATATGTAATCACTGTATGATCAGCCACGTGATAAGTGCAATATCAGCCACGTGATCAGTGCCTGATCAGCCACGTAATCAGGGTATCATCAGCCACATGATCAGTGCATGATCAGCCACATGATCAGTGCATGCACAGTCCTGTGATCAGTGTATGATCAGCTTCGTCATCAGTGCATGATCAGCCACGTGATCAGTGCATGATCAGCCACATGATCAATGCATGCACATTCATGTGATCAGTGCATGAACCATAACGTGATTAGTGCATGATCAGTCATGTAATCACTGTATGATCAGCCACGTGATAAGTGCAAGAACAGCCACGTGATCAGTGCATCATCCACAACGTGATTAGTGCATGATCAGCCACGTGATCAGTGCATGATCAGCCACGGGATCAGGGCATGATCTGTAATCACTGTATGATCAGCCACGTGATAAGTGCAATATCAGCCACGTGATCAGTGCCTGATCAGCCACGTGATCAGTGTATCATCAGCCACATGATCAGTGCATGATCAGCCACATGATCAGTGCATGAACAGTCCTGTGATCAGTGTATGATCAGCTTCGTCATCAGTGCATGATCAGCCACGTGATCAGTGCATGATCAGCCACATGATCAATGCATGCACATTCATGTGATCAGTGCATGATCCACAACGTGATCAGTGCATGATCAGTCATGTAATCACTGTATGATCAGCCACATGATAAGTGCAAGAACAGCCACGTGATCAGTGCATGATCCACAACGTGATTAGTTCATGATCAGTCATGTGATCAGTGTATGATCAGCCACGTATCAGTGCATGATCCACAAAGTGATTAGTGCATGTTCAGCAACGTGATCAGTGCATGATCAGCCACGTGATCAGTGTTTGATCAGCCACGTGTTCAGTGCATGATAGACACGTGATCAGTGCATGATAGCCACGTGATCATTGTCTACAATTACGTGAACACTGCATGTGCAGTCCCGTGATCAGTGCATAATAGCCACGTGATCAGTGCCTGATCAGTAACGTCATCAGTGCCTGATCAGTAACGTCATCAGTGTATGATCATCCACATGATCAGTGCATGATCCCCAACGTGATCAGTGCATGATCAGCCACGTGATCAGTGTTTGATCAGCCACGTGTTCAGTGCATGGTAGACACGTGATCAGTGCATGATAGCCACGTGATCATTGTCTACAATTACGTGAAAACTGCATGTGCAGTCACGTGATCAGTGCATTATAGCCACGTGATCAATTCTTGATTAGTCAAATGATCAGCACCATTCAGACACGAGATCACTGCATGCTATGTCACGTGATCAGTTCATGTTCCGCCATGTGATTAGTGCATGATCAGGCACGTGATAAATGCGTGATCATCCACGTGATTATTGCATGCACAATCAAGTGATCAGTGCATGATAGTCACGTGATCTATGCATGATCAGTCACGTGATCAGTGCATGATCAGTCATGTGATCAGTGCATGATCAGCCATTTTTTTAGTGCATAGGCAGTCAAGTGATCAGCGTATTATCATCCACGTGATCAGTGCATGCGCAGTCAAGTGATCAGTGCATGCAGTCTCGTGATCAGTGTATTTTCAGCTTCGTGTTCAGAGTACGATCAGCCACGTGATCAGTGCCTGATCAGCCACGTGATCAGTGTATCATCAGCCACATGATCAGTGCATGATCAGCCACATGATCAGTGCATGCACAGTCCTGTGATCAGTGTATGATCAGCTTCGTGATCAGTGCATGATCAGCCACGTGATCAGTGCATGATCAGCCACATGATCAATGCATGCACATTCATGTGATCAGTGCATGATCCACAACGTGATTAGTGCATGATCAGTCATGTAATCACTGTATGATCAGCCACGTGATAAGTGCAAGAACAGCCACGTGATCAGTGCATGATCCACAACGTGATTAGTTCATGATCAGTCATGTGATCAGTGTATGATCAGCCACGTGATCAGTGCATCATCCACAACGTGATTAGTGCATGATCAGCCACGTGATCAGTGCATGCACACTCACGTGATTGGAGTATGATCAGGCACGTGATCAGTGCATGATCAGTCACGTGATCACTGTATGAACAGCCACGTGATCAGTGCATGATAGCGACGTGTCTAGTGCATGATCAGTCACGTGATCAGTGCATGATAGCCACGTGATCAGTGCATGATCAGTCACGTGAGTAGTGCATGATATGTCACCTGATCAGTGTATAATATCCACGTGATTAGTTCATGTGCCGTCATGTGATCAGTGCATGATACGCAACGTGATCAGTGCATGATCAGCTACGTGATCAGTGCATGATAGCCACGTAAACAGTGCATGAACAGGTATGTGTTCAGATAATGCGCAGTCACGTGATCAGTGCATGATAGACACCTGATCAGTGCATGATAGCCATGTGATCAGTGCATGCAGTCACGTGATCAGTGTATTTTCAGCTTCGTGTTCAGAGTATGATCAGCCACGTGATCAGTGCCTGATCAGCCACGTGATCAGTGCATGATCCACAACGTGATAGTGCATGATCATTCATGTGACCAGTGTATGATCAGCCACGTGATCAGTTCATGATCACCCATGTGATCAGTGTATGATCAGCCACGTGATCAGTGCATCATCCACAACGTGATTAGTGCATGATCAGCCACGTGAGCAGTACATGATCAGCCAAGTGATCATTGCATGCACAGTCACGTGATCAGTGTATGATCAGCCTCGTGATCAGTGCAGGATCAGCCACGTGATCAGTGCATGAACAGGCCCGTGATCAGTGCATGATCAGGCTCATGATCAGTGCATGATCAGTCACGTGATCAGTCCATGATCAGTCAGGTGAGTAGTGCATGATCTGACACGTGATCAGTGCATGATCAGTCAAGTGATCAGTGCATTATCAGCCACGTGATCAGTGCAAGATCAGCCACGTGATCATTGTCTACAATTACGTGAACACTGCATGTGCAGTCCCGTGATCAGTGCATAATAGCCACGTGATCAGTGCCTGATCAGTAACGTCATCAGTGCCTGATCAGTAACGTCATCAGTGTATGATCATCCACATGATCAGTGCATGATCAGCAACGTGATCAGTGCATGATCAGCCACGTGATCAGTGTTTGATCAGCCACGTGTTCAGTGCATGGTAGACACGTGATCAGTGCATGATAGCCACGTGATCATTGTCTACAATTACGTGAAAACTGCATGTGCAGTCACGTGATCAGTGCATTATAGCCACGTGATCAATTCTTGATTAGTCAAATGATCAGCACCATTCAGACACGAGATCACTGCATGCTAAGTCACGTGATCAGTTCATGTTCCGCCATGTGATTAGTGCATGATCAGGCACGTGATAAATGCGTGATCATCCACGTGATTATTGCATGCACAATCAAGTGATCAGTGCATGATAGTCACGTGATCTATGCATGATCAGTCACGTGATCAGTGCATGATCAGTCATGTGATCAGTGCATGATCAGCCATTTTTTTAGTGCATAGGCAGTCAAGTGATCAGCGTATTATCATCCACGTGATCAGTGCATGCGCAGTCAAGTGATCAGTGCATGCAGTCTCGTGATCAGTGTATTTTCAGCTTCGTGTTCAGAGTACGATCAGCCACGTGATCAGTGCCTGATCAGCCACGTGATCAGTGTATCATCAGCCACATGATCAGTGCATGATCAGCCACATGATCAGTGCATGCACAGTCCTGTGATCAGTGTATGATCAGCTTCGTGATCAGTGCATGATCAGCCACGTGATCAGTGCATGATCAGCCACATGATCAATGCATGCACATTCATGTGATCAGTGCATGATCCACAACGTGATTAGTGCATGATCAGTCATGTAATCACTGTATGATCAGCCACGTGATAAGTGCAAGAACAGCCACGTGATCAGTGCATGATCCACAACGTGATTAGTTCATGATCAGTCATGTGATCAGTGTATGATCAGCCACGTGATCAGTGCATCATCCACAACGTGATTAGTGCATGATCAGCCACGTGATCAGTGCATGCACACTCACGTGATTGGAGTATGATCAGGCACGTGATCAGTGCATGATCAGTCACGTGATCACTGTATGAACAGCCACGTGATCAGTGCATGATAGCGACGTGTCTAGTGCATGATCAGTCACGTGATCAGTGCATGATAGCCACGTGATCAGTGCATGATCAGTCACGTGAGTAGTGCATGATATGTCACCTGATCAGTGTATAATATCCACGTGATTAGTTCATGTGCCGTCATGTGATCAGTGCATGATACGCAACGTGATCAGTGCATGATCAGCTACGTGATCAGTGCATGATAGCCACGTAACAGTGCATGAACAGGTATGTGTTCAGATAATGCGCAGTCACGTGATCAGTGCATGATAGACACCTGATCAGTGCATGATAGCCATGTGATCAGTGCATGCAGTCACGTGATCAGTGTATTTTCAGCTTCGTGTTCAGAGTATGATCAGCCACGTGATCAGTGCCTGATCAGCCACGTGATCAGAGTATGTTCAGCCACGTGATCAGTGTATGATCAGCCCCATGATCAGTGCATGATCAGCCACGTGATCAGTGCATGCACAGTTATGTGATCAGGGTATGATCAGCTTCGTGATCAGTGCATGATCAGCCACGTGATCAGTGAATGTTCAGGCATGTGAACAGTGCATGATCACTAATGTGATCAGTGTATAATCAGCCACGTGTTCATTGCATGATCAGCCACGTGATCAATACATGCACAGTCATGTGATCAGTGCATAATCTACAACGTAATTAGTGCATGATCATTCATGTAATCACTGTATGATCAGCCACGTGATAAGTGCAAGATCAGCCACGTGATCAGTGTATGATCAGCCACGTGATCAGTGCATGATCCACAACGTGATTAGTGCATGATCATTCATGTGATCAGTGTATGATCAGCCACGTGATCAGTTCATGATCACCCACGTGATCAGTGTATGATCAGCCACGTGATCAGTGCATCATCCACAACATAATTAGTGCATGATCAGCCACGTGAGCAGTGTATGATAAGCCACGTGATCAGTTCATGATCACCCACGTGATCAGTGCATGCACACTCATGTGATCAGAGTATGATCAGCTTCGTGATCAGTGTATGATCAGCCACGTGATCAGAGCATGATCACCCACGTGATCAGTGCATGATCAGCCACGTGATCAGTGCATGCATTGTCCCATGATCACTGTATGATCAGCTTCGTCTTCAGTGCATTATCAGCCACATGATCAGTGCATGGTCAGCCACGTTATGAATGCATGATCTGGCAAGTGAAGAGTGCATGATCAGCCACGTGATCAGTGCATGATCAGCCATGTGATCAGTGCATGCATAGTCACAAAATTAGTGTATGATCAGCTTCGTGATCAGTGCATGATCAGCCACGTGATCAGTGCATGATCAGGCACGTGATCAGTGTATGATCAGCCACGTGATCAGTGCATGATAGCCACGTGACCCCTGCATGATCAGTCACGTGATCAATGCATGATGAGCCATGGGATCAGTGCATGATAGCCATGTGATCAGTGCATGATAACTACGTGATCAGTGCAGGATCAGCCACGTGATCACTGTATGATGAGCCACGTGAAAAGTGCATGCGCAGTCACGTGACAAGTGTATGATCAGCTTCGTGATCAGTGCATGATCAGCCACGTGATCAGTGCAGGATCAGGCAGGTGACGAGTGCATGATCAGTCATGTGATCAGTGCATGATCAGGCACGTCAAGTGCGCATGATCAGTCACGTAATAAATGTATGATAGCAAAGTTATCAGTGCATGATCAGCCAGGTGATCAGTGCATGATCAGCCAGGTGATCAGTGCATGATCAGCCAGGTGATCCGTGCATGCACAGTAACGTGATCAGTGTATGATCAGCTTCGTGATCAGTGCATGATCAGCCACGTGATCACTGCATGATCAGACAAGTGAAGAGTGAATGATCAGCCACGTGATCATTGCATGATCTCCCACGTGATCATTGCATGTTCAGCCACGTGATCAGTGCATGCACAGTCACGTGGTCAATGTATGATCAGCTTCGTGATTAGTTCATGATCAGCCACGTGATCAGTGTATGATCAACCACGTGATCAGTGCATGATCAGCCACATGAACAGTGCAAGATCAGCCAAGTGATCAGTGCATGCACAGTCACGTAATCAGTGTATGATCAGCTTCGTGATCAGTGCATGATGAGCCACGTGATCAGTGAATGATCAGGCACGTGTTCAGTGCATTATCAGTAATGTGATCAGTGTATGATCAGACACGTGATGAGTGCATGAACAGCCTCATGATCAGTGTATGATCAGCCACGTGATCAGTGCATGATAGCCATGTTATAAGTGAATGATAGCTACGTGATCAGTGCATGATCAGCCATGTAATCAGTGCATGATCAGCCACGTGATCACTGTATGATCAGCCACGAGATCAGTGCATGCACAGTCACGTGACCATTGTATGATCAGCTTCGTGATCAGTGCATGATCAGCCACGTGATCATTGCATGTTCAGCATGGGATCAGTGCATGCACAGACACGAGATCAGTGTATGATCAGCTTCGTGATCAGTGCATGGTCAGCCACGTGATCAGTGCATGATCAGGCACGTGAAGAGTGCATGATCAGCCACGTGATCAGTGCATGATCTCCCACGTGATCAGTGCCTCAACAGACACGTGATCAGTGCATGATCAGCCACGTGATCTTCGCATGTTCAGCCACGAGATCAGTGCATCCACAGTCACGTGATCAGTGTATGATGAGCTTCGTGATCAAGTCATGATCAGCCACGTGATCAGTGCATATGCAGTCTCGTGATCAGTGTATGATCAGGCACGTGATCAGTGCATGCACAGTCACCTGATCAGTGTATGATCAGCTTCGTGATTAGTTCATGAACAGCCACGTGATCAGTGTATGATCAACCACGTGATCAGTGCATGATCAGCCACATGAACAGTGCAAGATCAGCCAAGTGATCAGTGCATGCACAGTCACGTAATCAGTGTATGATCAGCTTCGTGATAAGTGCATGATGAGCCACGTGATCAGTGCATGATAAGTCACGTGATCAGTGCATTTTCAGTAATGTGATCAGTGTATGATCAGACACGTGATGAGTGCATGAACAGCCTCATGATCAGTGTATGATCAGCTGCGTGATCAGTGCATGATCCGCAACGTGATTAGTGCCTAATCAGTCACGTGATCAGTGTATGATCAGCCACATGATCAGAGCATGATCACCCACGTGATCAGTGCATGATCAGCCACGTGATCAGTGCATGCATTGTCCCATGATCAGTGTATGATCAGCTTCGTCTTCAGTGCATTATCAGCCACGTTATCAATGCATGATCTGGCAAGTGAAGAGTGCATGATCACCCACGTTATCAGTGCATGATCAGCCACGTGATTAGTGCATGATCAGGCACGTGATCAGTGCATGCACAGTCACGTAATCAGTGTATGATCAACTTCGTGATCAGTGCATGATCAGCCACGTGATCATTGATGTTCAGCCACGTGATCAGTGCATGCACAGTCAGGTGATCAGTGTATGATCAGCTTCATGATCAGTGCATGGTCAGCCACGTGATCAGTGCATGATCAGACAAGTGAAGACTGAATGATCAGCCACGTGATCAGTGCATGATCTCCCATGTGATCATTGCATGTTCAGCCATGTTTTCAGTGCATGAACAGTCAGGTGATCAGTGTATCATCAGCTTCGTGATCAGTGCATGGTCAGCCACGTGATCAGTTCATTATCAGGCACGTGAAGAGGGCATGATCACTCACGTGATCAGTGTATGATAGCAAGTATATCAGTGCGTGATCAGCCAGGTGATCAGTGCAGGATCAACCACATGATCAGTGCATGCACAGTCCCGTGATCAGTGTATGATCAGCTTCATGATCAGTGCATGATCTGCCAGGAGATCAGTGCATGTGCCGTCTCATGATCAGTGTATGATCAGGCACGTTATCAGTGCATGCAGAGTCACGTGATCAGTGTATGATCAGCTTCGTGATTAGTTCATGATCAGCCATGTGATCAGTGAATGATCAACCACGTGATCAGTGCATGATCAGCCACATGAACAGTGCAAGATCAGCCAAGTGATCAGTGCATGCACAGTTACGTGATCAATGCTTGATCAGCCACGTGATCAGTGCATGATAGCCATGTAAACAGTGGATGAACAGGTACGTGTTCAGTTAATGAACACTCACATGATCAGTGCATGATACACACGTGATCAGTGTATGATCAACCACGTGATTAGTGCATAATCCGCACCGTGATTACTGCATGATCAGCCACGTGATCAGTGTATGATCAGCCACGTGATCAGTGCAATATGAGCCACGTGATCATTGCATGCAGAGTCATGTGATCAGTGTATGATCAGGTTCATGATCAGTGCATGATCAGCCACGTGATCATTGATGTTCAGCCACGTGATCAGTGCATGCACAGTCAGGTGGTCAGTGTATGATCAGCTTCGTGATCAGTGCATGGTCAGCCACGTGATCAGTGCATGATCAGACAAGTGAAGACTGAATGATCAGCCACGTGATCAGTGCATGATCTCCCATGTGATCATTGCATGTTCAGCCATGTTTTCAGTGCATGCACAGTCAGGTGATCAGTGTATCATCAGCTTCGTGATCAGTGCATGGTCAGCCACGTGATCAGTTTATTATCAGGCACGTGAAGAGGGCATGATCACTCACGTGATCAGTGTATGATAGCAAGTATATCAGTGTGTGATCAGCCAGGTGATCAGTGCAGGATCAACCACATGATCAGTGCATGCACAGTCCCGTGATCAGTGTATCATCAGCTTCATGATCAGTGCATGATCTGCCAGGAGATCAGTGCATGTGCCGTCTCGTGATCAGTGTATGATCAGCCACGTTATCAGTGCATGCAGAGTCACGTGATCAGTGTATGATCAGCTTCGTGATTAGTTCATGATCAGCCATGTGATCAGTGAATGATCAACCACGTGATCAGTGCATGATCAGCCACATGAACAGTGCAAGATCAGCCAAGTGATCAGTGCATGCACAGTTACGTGATCAATGCTTGATCAGCCACGTGATCAGTGCATGATAGCCATGTAAACAGTGGATGAACAGGTACGTGTTTAGTTAATGCACACTCACATGATCAGTGCATGATACACACGTGATCAGTGTATGATCAACCACGTGATTAGTGCATAATCCACACCGTGATTACTGCATGATCAGCCACGTGATCAGTGTATGATCAGCCACGTGATCAGTGCAATATGAGCCACGTGATCATTGCATGCAGAGTCATGTGATCAGTGTATGATCAGCTTCATGATCATTGCATGATCAGCCACGTGATCAGTGCATGGTCAGGCTCGTGATCAGTGCATGTTCAGTCATGTGATCATTGTATGATCATCCACGTGATCAGTGCATGATCAGCCACGTGATCACTGTATTATCAGCCACGTGATCACTGCATGATCCACAACGTGATCAGTGCATGATCAGCCACGTGATCAGGGTATGATCAGCCACGTGTTTAGTGCACGATCACCCACGTGAGCAGTGCATCATAAGCCATGTGATTAGTGCATGCATTGTCACGTGATCAGTGTATGATCAGCTTCGGGATCAGTGCATAATCAGCCACGTGATCAGTGCATGATCAGGCCCATGAAGAGAGCATGATTAGTCATGTGATCTGTGTATGATAGCCATGTGATCAGTGCATATTCAGCCACGTGATCAGTGCATGATCAGGCACGTGATCAGTGGATGATCAGTCACCTGATCAGTGCATGATCATGCACGTGATCAGTGCATGATCAGGCACGGGATCAGTGCATGATCAGTCACGTGATCAGTGTATGATCAGCCACGTGATCAGTGCATGATAGCCACGTGACTAGTGTATGATCAGTCACGTGATCAGTTCATGATAGCCACTTTATCAGTGCATGGTCAGTCACGTGATTAGTGCATGATTTGTCACCTGATCAGTGTATAATATCCACGTGATCATTTCATGCGCTGTCATGTGATCAGTGCATGGTACGGAACGTGATCAGTGCATGATTAGTCACGTGATCAGTGCATGTGCAGTCATGTGATCAGTGCATGACAGCTACGCAATCAGTGCATAATTAGTCACGTGATCAATGCATGATCAGCCACGTGATCAGTGCATGATAGGCACGTCAACAGTGCATGAATAGGTACGTGTTCAGTTAATGCGCAGTCATGTGACCAGTGCATGATAGACACGTGATCAGTGCATGATAGCCACGTGATCAGTGCATGTGCAGTCACGTGATCATTGTATGATCAGCCACGTGAACAGTGCATGATCAGCCATGTGATCAGTGTATGATCAAGCACGTGATCACTGCATGATCAGTCACGTGATCATAGCATGCGCAGTCATGTGATCAGTGCATGACAGCTACGCCATCAGTGCATAATCAGTTACGTGATCAATGCATGATCAGCCACGTGATCAGTGCATGATTTCCACGTAAACAGTGCATGAACAGGTACGTGTTCAGTACATGCGCAGTCACGTGATCAGTGCATGATAGACAAGTAATCAGTGCATGATAGCCACGTGATCAGTGCATGATCGGTCACGTGATCAGTGCCTGCCCAGTCACGTGAACAGTGTAGGATCAGCCACGTGATCAGTGCATGATAGCCAGCTGATCAGTGCATGGTAAGCAACGTGATTAGTGCATGATTAGCCACGTTATCAGTGCATGATCAGCCACGTGATCACTGTATGATCAGCCACGTGATCAGTCCATGTGCAGTCATGTGATCAGTGTATGATCAGTCATGTGTTCAGTGAATGATAGACAAGTGATCAATGCATGATATCTACGTGATCAGTGCATGCTCAGTCACATGAGCAGTGCATGATCAGCCCCGTGATCAGTGCATGACAGCCACGTTCTCATTGCCTTCAATTATGTGGTCAGTGAATGTGCAGTCACGTTATTCGTGCATGGGTAGACACGTGATCAGTGTATGATCAGCCACGTGTTCAGTGCATGATAGACACGTGATCAGTGCATGATAGCCACGTAATCATTGCATACAATTACGTTAACAGTGCATGTGCAGTCACGTGATCAGTGTATGATAGACATGTGATCAGTGAATGATCAGTCACGTGATCAGTGCCTGACCAGTAACGTGATCAGTGTATGATCATCCACATGATCAGTGCATGCGCAGTCACGTGATCAGTGCATTATAACCACGTGATCAGCTCTTGATTAGTCACATGATCAGCACCATTCAGACACGAGATCACTGCATGCTAAGTCACGTGATCAGTTCATGATCAGCCACGTGATCAGTGCATGCTCCGCAATGTGATTAGTGCATGATCAGCCACTTGGTTAGTGTATGATTAACCACGTGATCAGTGCATTATCTGCCACATGATCAGTGCATGATCTGCCACGTAATCAATGCATGCACTGTCACGTGATCAGTGTAAGATCAGCTTCGTGATCAGTGCATGATTAGTTACGTGATCAATGTATGATTAGCCACGTGATCAGTGCATGATAGCCACGTGATCAGTGCATGATCAGTCACGTGATCATGGCATGTGAACGCATGTGATCAGTGCATGACAGCCTACGCAATCAGTGCATAATCATTCACGTGATCAATGCATGATCAGCCACGTGATCAGTGCATGATAGCCACGAAAACAGTGCATGAACAGGTCCGTAATCAGTTCAAGCGCAGTCACGTGATCAGTGCATGATAGCCACGTGAACCGTGCATGATCTGTCACGTGATCAGTGTATGCACAGTCACGTGATCAGTGTATGAGCAGCCACGTGATCAGTGCAATATGAGCCAAGTGATCAGTGCATGCACAGTCATGTGGTCAGTGTATGATCAACTTCATGATCAGTGCAAGATTAGCCACGTGATCAGTGCATGCTCAACCTCGTGATCAGTGCATGATCAGTCATGTGATCATTGTATGATCATCCACGTGATCAGTACATGATAGTCACGTAAACAGTGCATGAACAGGTACGTGTTCAGTACATGCGCAGTCACGTGATCAGTGCATGACAGACAAGTGATCAGTGCATGATAGCCACGTGATCAGTGCATGATCGGTTACGTGATCAGTGCATGCGCAGTCACGTGATCAGTGTATGATCAGCCACGTGATCAGTGCATGATAGCCACCTGATTAGTGCATTGTAAGCAACGTGATTAGTGCATGATTAGCCACGTTATCAGCCCATGATCAGCGAGGTTATCAGTGCATGATCAGCCATGTGATCAGTGCATGCACAGTCACGTGATCAGTGTATGATCAGCTTGGTGATCAGTGCATGATCAGCCACGTGATCAGTGCATGATCAGCCACGTGAGCAGTGCAGATCACCCACGTGAGCAGTGCATCATAAGCTATGTGATCAGTGCATGCATAGTCACGTGATCAGTGTATGATCAGCTTCGTGATCAGTGCATAATCAGCCACGTGATCAGTGGATGATCAGGCCGCTGAAGAGTGCATTATCAGTCACGTGATCAGTGTAGTATAGCCATGTGATCAGTGCATGATCCGGCACGTGATCTGTGCATGATCAGGCACGTGATCAGTGCATGATCAGGCACGTGATCAGTGCATGATCAGTCACGTTATCATTGTATAATCAGCCACGTGATCAGTGCATGGTAGCCTCGTGACGAGTGTATGGCCATGTGATCAGTGCATGATAACCACGTGATCAGTGCATGATCAGTCACGTGATTAGTGCATGATCTGTCACTTGATCAGTGTATAATATCCACGTGATCAGTTAATGCGCCGTCATGTGATCAGTGCATGATACGCAAGGTAATCAGTGCATGATCAGTCACGTGATCATGGCATGCGCAGTCATGTGATCAGTGCATGACATCTACGCAATCAGTGCATAATCAGTCACGTGATCAATGCATGATCAGCCACGTGAACAGTGCATGATAGCCACGTAAGCATTGCATGAACAGGTACGTGTTCAGTTCATGCGCAGTCACGTGATCAGTGAATGATAGACATGTGATCAGTGCATGATAGCCACGTCAACAGTGCATGAACAGGTACGTGTCAGTTAATGCGCAGTCACGTGATCAGTGCATGTGCAGACACGTGATCAGTGTATGAACAGCCATGTGTTCAGTGCATGATAGACAAGTGATCAATGCATGATATCTACGTGATCAGTGCATGCTCAGTCACATGAGGAGTGCATGATCAGCCCCGTGATCAGTGCATGACAGCCACGTTATCATTGCCTTCAATTACGTGGTCAGTGAATGTGCAGTCACGTGATTCGTGCATGGGCAGACACGTGATCAGTGTATGATCAGCCACGAGTTCAGTGCATGATAGACACGTGATCAGTGCATGATAGCCACGTGATCATTGCCTACAATTACGTGAACAGTGCATGTGCAGTCACGTGATCAGTGCATGATAGCCACGTGATCAGTGAATGATCAGTCACGTGATCAGTGCCTGATCAGTAACGTGATCAGTGTATGATCATCCACATGATCAGTGCATGCACAGTCACGTGATCAGTGCATTATAGCCACGTGATCAGTTCTTGATTAGTCACATGATCAGCACCATTCAGACACGAGATCACTGCATGCTAAGTCACGTGATCAGTTCCTGATCAATGACGTGATCAGTGCATGATCAGCGACGTGTTCAGTGCATGATCAGCCACTGGATCTCTGTATGATCAGCCACGAGATCAGTGCATGTGCAGTCACGTGATCAGTGTATGATCAGCCACGTGATCAGTGCATGCGCAGTCACGTGATCAGTGCATGATAGCCACGTGATCAGTTCTTGATTAGTCACATGATCAGCACCATTCAGACACGAGATCACTGCATGCTAAGTCACGTGATCAGTTCATGATCAATGACGTGATCAGTGCATGTGCAGTCACGTGATCAGTGTATGATCAGCCACGTGTTCAGGGCATGATAGCCAAGTGATCAATGCATGATAGCTAAGTGATCAGTGCATGCTCAGCCACATGATCACTGCATGATCAGCCATGTGATCAGTGCATGCACAGTCATGTGTTAAGTGTATGATCAGCTTCGTGATCAGTGCATGATAAGCCACGTGATCAGTGCATGATCAGCCACGTGATCAGTTCATGATCAGGCACGTGATCAGTGCATGATCAGTCACGTGATCATAGCATGCGCAGTCATGTGATCAGTGCATGACAGCTACGCCAACAGTGCATAATCAGTTACGTGATCAATGCATGATCAGCCACGTGATCAGTGCATGATAGCCATGTAAACAGTGCATGAACACGTACGTGTTCAGTTAATGCACACTCACATGATCAGTGCATGATACACACGTGATCAGTGTATGATCAACCACGTGATTAGTGCATAATCCACACCGTGATTACTGCATGATCAGCCACGTGATCAGTGTATGATCAGCCACGTGATCAGTGCAATATGAGCCACGTGATCATTGCATGCAGAGTCATGTGATCAGTGTATGATCAGCTTCATGATCATTGCATGATCAGCCACGTGATCAGTGCATGGTCAGGCTCGTGATCAGTGCATGTTCAGTCATGTGATCATTGTATGATCATCCACGTGATCAGTGCATGATCAGCCACGTGATCACTGTATTATCAGCCACGTGATCACTGCATGATCCACAACGTGATCAGTGCATGATCAGCCACGTGATCAGGGTATGATCAGCCACGTGTTTAGTGCACGATCACCCACGTGAGCAGTGCATCATAAGCCATGTGATTAGTGCATGCATTGTCACGTGATCAGTGTATGATCAGCTTCGGGATCAGTGCATAATCAGCCACGTGATCAGTGCATGATCAGGCCCATGAAGAGAGCATGATTAGTCATGTGATCTGTGTATGATAGCCATGTGATCAGTGCATATTCAGCCACGTGATCAGTGCATGATCAGGCACGTGATCAGTGGATGATCAGTCACCTGATCAGTGCATGATCATGCACGTGATCAGTGCATGATCAGGCACGGGATCAGTGCATGATCAGTCACGTGATCAGTGTATGATCAGCCACGTGATCAGTGCATGATAGCCACGTGACTAGTGTATGATCAGTCACGTGATCAGTTCATGATAGCCACTTTATCAGTGCATGGTCAGTCACGTGATTAGTGCATGATTTGTCACCTGATCAGTGTATAATATCCACGTGATCATTTCATGCGCTGTCATGTGATCAGTGCATGGTACGGAACGTGATCAGTGCATGATTAGTCACGTGATCAGTGCATGTGCAGTCATGTGATCAGTGCATGACAGCTACGCAATCAGTGCATAATTAGTCACGTGATCAATGCATGATCAGCCACGTGATCAGTGCATGATAGGCACGTCAACAGTGCATGAATAGGTACGTGTTCAGTTAATGCGCAGTCATGTGACCAGTGCATGATAGACACGTGATCAGTGCATGATAGCCACGTGATCAGTGCATGTGCAGTCACGTGATCATTGTATGATCAGCCACGTGAACAGTGCATGATCAGCCATGTGATCAGTGTATGATCAAGCACGTGATCACTGCATGATCAGTCACGTGATCATAGCATGCGCAGTCATGTGATCAGTGCATGACAGCTACGCCATCAGTGCATAATCAGTTACGTGATCAATGCATGATCAGCCACGTGATCAGTGCATGATTTCCACGTAAACAGTGCATGAACAGGTACGTGTTCAGTACATGCGCAGTCACGTGATCAGTGCATGATAGACAAGTAATCAGTGCATGATAGCCACGTGATCAGTGCATGATCGGTCACGTGATCAGTGCCTGCCCAGTCACGTGAACAGTGTAGGATCAGCCACGTGATCAGTGCATGATAGCCAGCTGATCAGTGCATGGTAAGCAACGTGATTAGTGCATGATTAGCCACGTTATCAGTGCATGATCAGCCACGTGATCACTGTATGATCAGCCACGTGATCAGTCCATGTGCAGTCATGTGATCAGTGTATGATCAGTCATGTGTTCAGTGAATGATAGACAAGTGATCAATGCATGATATCTACGTGATCAGTGCATGCTCAGTCACATGAGCAGTGCATGATCAGCCCCGTGATCAGTGCATGACAGCCACGTTCTCATTGCCTTCAATTATGTGGTCAGTGAATGTGCAGTCACGTTATTCGTGCATGGGTAGACACGTGATCAGTGTATGATCAGCCACGTGTTCAGTGCATGATAGACACGTGATCAGTGCATGATAGCCACGTAATCATTGCATACAATTACGTTAACAGTGCATGTGCAGTCACGTGATCAGTGTATGATAGACATGTGATCAGTGAATGATCAGTCACGTGATCAGTGCCTGACCAGTAACGTGATCAGTGTATGATCATCCACATGATCAGTGCATGCGCAGTCACGTGATCAGTGCATTATAACCACGTGATCAGCTCTTGATTAGTCACATGATCAGCACCATTCAGACACGAGATCACTGCATGCTAAGTCACGTGATCAGTTCATGATCAGCCACGTGATCAGTGCATGCTCCGCAATGTGATTAGTGCATGATCAGCCACTTGGTTAGTGTATGATTAACCACGTGATCAGTGCATTATCTGCCACATGATCAGTGCATGATCTGCCACGTAATCAATGCATGCACTGTCACGTGATCAGTGTAAGATCAGCTTCGTGATCAGTGCATGATTAGTTACGTGATCAATGTATGATTAGCCACGTGATCAGTGCATGATAGCCACGTGATCAGTGCATGATCAGTCACGTGATCATGGCATGTGAACGCATGTGATCAGTGCATGACAGCCTACGCAATCAGTGCATAATCATTCACGTGATCAATGCATGATCAGCCACGTGATCAGTGCATGATAGCCACGAAAACAGTGCATGAACAGGTCCGTAATCAGTTCAAGCGCAGTCACGTGATCAGTGCATGATAGCCACGTGAACCGTGCATGATCTGTCACGTGATCAGTGTATGCACAGTCACGTGATCAGTGTATGAGCAGCCACGTGATCAGTGCAATATGAGCCAAGTGATCAGTGCATGCACAGTCATGTGGTCAGTGTATGATCAACTTCATGATCAGTGCAAGATTAGCCACGTGATCAGTGCATGCTCAACCTCGTGATCAGTGCATGATCAGTCATGTGATCATTGTATGATCATCCACGTGATCAGTACATGATAGTCACGTAAACAGTGCATGAACAGGTACGTGTTCAGTACATGCGCAGTCACGTGATCAGTGCATGACAGACAAGTGATCAGTGCATGATAGCCACGTGATCAGTGCATGATCGGTTACGTGATCAGTGCATGCGCAGTCACGTGATCAGTGTATGATCAGCCACGTGATCAGTGCATGATAGCCACCTGATTAGTGCATTGTAAGCAACGTGATTAGTGCATGATTAGCCACGTTATCAGCCCATGATCAGCGAGGTTATCAGTGCATGATCAGCCATGTGATCAGTGCATGCACAGTCACGTGATCAGTGTATGATCAGCTTGGTGATCAGTGCATGATCAGCCACGTGATCAGTGCATGATCAGCCACGTGAGCAGTGCAGATCACCCACGTGAGCAGTGCATCATAAGCTATGTGATCAGTGCATGCATAGTCACGTGATCAGTGTATGATCAGCTTCGTGATCAGTGCATAATCAGCCACGTGATCAGTGGATGATCAGGCCGCTGAAGAGTGCATTATCAGTCACGTGATCAGTGTAGTATAGCCATGTGATCAGTGCATGATCCGGCACGTGATCTGTGCATGATCAGGCACGTGATCAGTGCATGATCAGGCACGTGATCAGTGCATGATCAGTCACGTTATCATTGTATAATCAGCCACGTGATCAGTGCATGGTAGCCTCGTGACGAGTGTATGGCCATGTGATCAGTGCATGATAACCACGTGATCAGTGCATGATCAGTCACGTGATTAGTGCATGATCTGTCACTTGATCAGTGTATAATATCCACGTGATCAGTTAATGCGCCGTCATGTGATCAGTGCATGATACGCAAGGTAATCAGTGCATGATCAGTCACGTGATCATGGCATGCGCAGTCATGTGATCAGTGCATGACATCTACGCAATCAGTGCATAATCAGTCACGTGATCAATGCATGATCAGCCACGTGAACAGTGCATGATAGCCACGTAAGCATTGCATGAACAGGTACGTGTTCAGTTCATGCGCAGTCACGTGATCAGTGAATGATAGACATGTGATCAGTGCATGATAGCCACGTCAACAGTGCATGAACAGGTACGTGTCAGTTAATGCGCAGTCACGTGATCAGTGCATGTGCAGACACGTGATCAGTGTATGAACAGCCATGTGTTCAGTGCATGATAGACAAGTGATCAATGCATGATATCTACGTGATCAGTGCATGCTCAGTCACATGAGGAGTGCATGATCAGCCCCGTGATCAGTGCATGACAGCCACGTTATCATTGCCTTCAATTACGTGGTCAGTGAATGTGCAGTCACGTGATTCGTGCATGGGCAGACACGTGATCAGTGTATGATCAGCCACGAGTTCAGTGCATGATAGACACGTGATCAGTGCATGATAGCCACGTGATCATTGCCTACAATTACGTGAACAGTGCATGTGCAGTCACGTGATCAGTGCATGATAGCCACGTGATCAGTGAATGATCAGTCACGTGATCAGTGCCTGATCAGTAACGTGATCAGTGTATGATCATCCACATGATCAGTGCATGCGCAGTCACGTGATCAGTGCATTATAGCCACGTGATCAGTTCTTGATTAGTCACATGATCAGCACCATTCAGACACGAGATCACTGCATGCTAAGTCACGTGATCAGTTCCTGATCAATGACGTGATCAGTGCATGATCAGCGACGTGTTCAGTGCATGATCAGCCACTGGATCTCTGTATGATCAGCCACGAGATCAGTGCATGTGCAGTCACGTGATCAGTGTATGATCAGCCACGTGATCAGTGCATGCGCAGTCACGTGATCAGTGCATGATAGCCACGTGATCAGTTCTTGATTAGTCACATGATCAGCACCATTCAGACACGAGATCACTGCATGCTAAGTCACGTGATCAGTTCATGATCAATGACGTGATCAGTGCATGTGCAGTCACGTGATCAGTGTATGATCAGCCACGTGTTCAGGGCATGATAGCCAAGTGATCAATGCATGATAGCTAAGTGATCAGTGCATGCTCAGCCACATGATCACTGCATGATCAGCCATGTGATCAGTGCATGCACAGTCATGTGTTAAGTGTATGATCAGCTTCGTGATCAGTGCATGATAAGCCACGTGATCAGTGCATGATCAGCCACGTGATCAGTTCATGATCAGGCACGTGATCAGTGCATGATCAGTCACGTGATCATAGCATGCGCAGTCATGTGATCAGTGCATGACAGCTACGCCAACAGTGCATAATCAGTTACGTGATCAATGCATGATCAGCCACGTGATCAGTGCATGATAGCCATGTAAACAGTGCATGAACACGTACGTGTTCAGTTAATGCACAGTCATGTGATCAGTGCATGATAGAAACGTGATCAGTGCATGATCAGTCACGTGATACGTGTGTGATCAGCCACATGATCAGTGCATGATATCCACGTGATCAGTGCAGGATAGCCACGTGATCACTTCATGATTATTCACGTGATCTGTACATGATCAGTCACGTGATACGTGTGTGATCAGCCACCGGATCAGTGCGTGATGAGCCATGTGATCAGTGCAGGATCAATTATGTGATCAGTGCATGATCAGTCACGTGATCAGTGCATGATCAGTCACGTGATCAGTGTATGATCAGCCACGTGATCAGTGCATGATCAGCCAAATGATAAGTGCATGATCAATTACGTGATCAGTGCATGATCAGCCACGTGATCGGTGCATGATCAGTCACGTGATCAGTACATGATCAGTCACGTGAACAGTGCATGATCATTTACGTGATCTGTGCATGATCAGTCACGTGACCAGTATATGGTAGCTACGTGATCATTGCATGATCAGCCACGTGATCAGTGCATGATCAGTCACATGATCAGTGCATGATCAGTCACGTGATAGGTGTGTGATCATCACGTGAACAGTGGCATGTAGGCCCACGTGATCAGCCTAGCTAGTTATCTGTCTGCTCATCTGCTGACAATCATAGCATGCATGATCAGCCACTGTCATCATGATGACATGCAACAGTGCATGGAATTCTGTGATCAGTGCATTGATTATTGCCAGCTGGAGTCAGTGATCATTGCTATAGACAGTGATCAGTGCATGATAGCCCACGTGATCAGTGCATGTCAGTCACGTGATCATGTGGCATGATCATGTCACGTGATCAGTGCATGATCAGTCCATGTGATCAGTGCATGATCAAGCACATGATCAATGCATGATGCATATCACGTGACCAGTGCATGGTAGCTGCGTGATCAGTGCATGATCAGCCACGCGGATCAGTGCATGATCAGTTTACGCAGATCATGCATGATAGCCACGTGATCAGTGCATGATCAGTCACGTGATCAGTGCATGATCAGCCACGTGATCAGTGCATGATATCCACGTGATCAGTGCAGGATAGCCACGTGATCACGTTCAGATATTTCACGTGATCTGTACATGATCAGTCACGTGATACGTGTGTGATCAGCCACCGGATCAGTGCGTGATGAGCCATGTGATCAGTGCAGGATCAATTATGTGATCAGTGCATGATCAGTCACGTGATCAGTGCATGATCAGTCACGTGATCAGTGTATGATCAGCCACGTGATCAGTGCATGATCAGCCAAATAATAAGTGCATGATCAATTACGTGATCAGTGCATGATCAGCCACGTGATCGGTGCATGATCAGTCACGTGATCAGTACATGATCAGTCACGTGAACAGTGCATGATCATTTACGTGATCTGTGCATGATCAGTCACGTGACCAGTATATGGTAGCTATGTGATCATTCCATGACGAGCCACGTGAGCAGTGCATGATAGAAACGTGATGTGTGCATGATGAGTTACGTGAGCAGAGTATGATCAGCCACGTGTTCAGTGCATGAGTGCCACGTGATCAGTGCATGTTATGTCACGTGACTGGTGTGTGATCAGCCACGTGAACAGTGCATGTTCAGCCACGTATTCAGTGCATGATAGCCACGTGATCAGTGCATGATCAGTTACGTGAGCAGTGTATGATCAGCCACGTGATCAGTGCATGGTCAGACACGTGAACAGTGTATGATCAGCCACGTGATCAGTGCATGATATCCATGTGATCAGTGCATGATGAATCACGTGATCAGTGTATGATCAGCCACGTGAACAGTGCATGCTCAGTCACGTGATCCGGGCCTGCTGAGCTGCGTGATTAGTGTCTGCTCATCTGCTTGACAATTGCCAGCTGAGCTGCACGATTCCTGCCTGTCATCTGCTTGACAATTGCCAGCTGTGCTGTGTAATTCCTGCCTGCTCAGCTGCTTGATTATTGCCAGCTGAGCAGCATGATTCCTCACAGCTGAGTTCCATGATTATTGCCTGCTGACTGTTTGATTCGTGCCTACTCAGCTCTTTGTTTATTGCCTCCAGAGGCACATGATCAGTGTATGATAGCAAACATGATCAGCGCATGATCAGTCACATGATCAGCGCCATTAAGTCACGTGATCACTACATGATAGTCATGTGATCAGTCCATGCTCAGTCACGGTATCAGTGCATGATCAGCCACGTGATCAGTGCATGATCTGTCACATGATTAGTGTATGATCATCCACGTGATCAGTGCATGATATAGACGTGATCAGTGCATGATCAGTCTCGTGATCAGTGCATGATAGCCACGTGATCAGTGCATGATCAGTCACCTGACGGGTGTATGATCATTCACGTGACCTGTACATGGTAGCTACATGATCATTGCATGGTCAGCCAAGTGAGTAGTGCATGATAGCCACGTGATCACTGCATGACAGGCCACGTGAGCAATGCATGATAGCCACGTGATCAGTGCATGATCAGACACGAGATCATTGCATGATCAGTCACGTGATCAGTGCATGATCAGCCACGTGATCAGTGCATGACCAGGCACGTGATCAGTGTATGTCCAGCCAAGTGATCAGTGCATTATAGCCACGTGATCAGTGCATGATCAGTCACATGATCAGTGCATGATCAGTCACGTGATAGGTGTGTGATCATCCACGTGAACAGTGCATGCTCAGTCACGTGATCAGGGCCTGCTGAGCTGCGTGATTACTGTCTGCTCATCTGCTTGACAATTTCCAGCTGAGCTGCACGATTCCTGCCTGTCATCTCCTTGACAATTGCCACCTGTGCTGCGTAATTCCTGCCTGCTCATCTACTTGATTATTGCCAGCTGAGCAGCATGATTTCTCAGAGGTGAGTTCCATGATTATAGCCTGCTGACTGATTCCTGCCTACTCAGCTCTATGTTCATTGCCTCCAGAGGCACATGATCAGTGTGTGACACCAAACATGATCAGCACATGATCAGTCACATGATCAATGCATGATAAGCCAGGTGAACAGTGCATGATCAATTCTGTGATCAGTGCATGATCAGTCATGTGACCAGTACATGGTAGCTGCGTGATCATTGCATGATCAGCCACGTGAGCAGTGCATGATAGCCACGTGATCAGTGCATGATCAGTCACGTGATCTGTGCATGATCAGTCACGTGATCAGTGCATGATCAGTCACGTGATCTGTGCATGATCAGCCACGTGATCAGTGCATGATAGCCACGTGATCAGTGCATGATCAGTCACGTGATACGTGTGTGATCAGCCACATGATCAGTGCATGATATCCACGTGATCAGTGCAGGATAGCCACGTGATCACTTCATGATTATTCACGTGATCTGTACATGATCAGTCACGTGATACGTGTGTGATCAGCCACCGGATCAGTGCGTGATGAGCCATGTGATCAGTGCAGGATCAATTGTGTGATCAGTGCATGATCAGTCACGTGATCAGTGCATGATAGCCACGTGATCAGTTCTTGATTAGTCACATGATCAGCACCATTCAGACACGAGATCACTGCATGCTAAGTCACGTGATCAGTTCATGATCAATGACGTGATCAGTGCATGATCAGCGACGTGATCAGTGCATGATCAGCCACTGGATCTCTGTATGATCAGCCACGTGATCAGTGCATGTGCAGTCACGTGATCAGTGTATGATCAGCCACGTGTTCAGGGCCTGATAGCCAAGTGATCAATGCATGATAGCTAAGTGATCAGTGCATGCTCAGCCACATGATCAGTGCATGATCAGCCATGTGATCAGTGCATGCACAGTCATGTGTTAAGTGTATGATCAGCTTCGTCATCAGTGCATGATCAGCCACGTGATCAGTGCATGATCAGGCACGTGATCAGTGCATGATCAGTCACGTGATCATAGCATGTGCAGTCATGTGATCAGTGCATGACAGCTACGCCAACAGTGCATAATCAGTTACATGATCAATGCATGATCAGCCACGTGATCAGTGCATGATAGCCATGTAAACAGTGCATGAACACGTACGTGTTCAGTTAATGCACAGTCATGTGATCAGTGCATGATAGACACGTGATCAGTGTATGATCAACCACGTGATTAGTGCATAATCCGCACCGTGATTACTGCATGATCAGCCACGTGATCAGTGTATGATCAGCCAAGTGATCAGTGCAATATGAGCCACGTGATCATTGCATGCAGAGTCATGTGATCAGTGTATGATCAGCTTCCTGATCAGTGCATGTTCAGCCACGTGATCAGTGCATGGTCAGGCTCGTGATCAGTGCATGATCAGTCATGTGATCATTGTATGTTCATCCACGTGATCAGTGCATGATCAGCCACGTGATCAGTGCATGCACAGTAACGTGATCCGTGTAAGATCAGCTTCGTGATAAGTGCATGATCAGCCACGTGATCAGGGTATGATCAGCCACGTGATCAGTGCACGATCACCAAGTGAGCAGTGGATCATAAGCCATGTGATTAGTGCATGCATTGTCACGTGATCAGTGTATGATCAGCTTCGTGATCAATGCATAATCAGCCACGTGATCAGTGCATGATCAGGCACGTGATTAGTGGATGATCAGCCACGTGATCAGTGCATGATCAGCGACGTGATCAGTGCATGATCAGTCACGTGATCAGTGCATGATAGCCATGTGTTCAGTGCATGATAGCTACGTGATCTGTGCATGATCAGCCACGTAATCAGTGCATGATCAGCCACATGATCACTGTATGATCAGCCACGTGATCAGTGCATGTGCAATCACGTGATCAGTGTATGATCATCCACGTGTTGAGTGCATGATAGCCAAGTGATCAATGCATGATATCTACGTGATCAGTGCATGCTCAGTCACATGAGGAGTGCATGATCAGCCCCGTGATCAGTGCATGACATCCACGTTATCATTGCCTTCAATTACGTGGTCAGTGAATGTGCAGTCACGTGATTCGTGCATGGGCAGACACGTGATCAGTGTATGATCAGCCACGAGTTCAGTGCATGATAGACACGTGATCAGTGCATGATAGCCACGTGATCATTGCCTACAATTACGTGAACAGTGCATGTGCAGTCACGTGATCAGTGCATGATCAGCGACGTGATCGGTGCATGATCAGCCACTGGATCTCTGTATGATCAGCCACGTGATCAGTGCATGTGCAGTCACGTGATCAGTGTATGATCAGCCATATGATCATTGCATGCGCAGTCACGTGATCAGTGCATGATAGCCACGTGATCAGTTCTTGATTAGTCACATGATCAGCACCATTCAGACACGAGATCACTGCATGCTAAGTCACGTGATCAGTTTCCTGATCAGCGACGTGATCAGTGTATGATCAGCCACATGATCAGTGCATGCGCAGTCACGTGATCAGTTTATGATCAGCCACGTGCTCAGTGCATGATAGACACGTGATCAGTGCATGATAGCCACGTGATCATTGCCTACAATTACGTGAACAGTGCATGTGCAGTCACGTGATCAATGCATGATCAGCCACCTAATCAGTGCATGATCAGCCACGTGATCACTCTATGATCAGCCACATGATCAGTGCATGCGCAGTCACGTGATCAGTTTATGATCAGCCACGTGTTCAGAGCATGATAGACACGTGATCAATGCATGATAGCTACGTCATTAGTGTAGCCTGACTCACATGAGCATTGCATGATCAGACACTTGATCAGTGCATGGTAGCCACCTGATCATTGCCTATAATTACGTGCTCAGTGCATGTGCAGTCATGTGATTAGTGCATGCGAAGACACGTGATCAGTGTATGATCAGCCACGTGTTCAGTGCATGATAGACACGTGATGAGTGCATGACAGCCACCTGATCAGAGCATGATCAGTCACGTGATCAGTGCATGCGCAGTCATGTGAAGAGTGGATGATCAGCCACGTGATCAGTGCATGATCAGCCACATGATCAGTGCATGATCAGCCATGTGATCAGTGCATGCACAGTCATGTGTTAAATGTATGATCAGCTTCGTGATCAGTGCATGATAAGCCACGTGATCAGTGCATGATCAGCCACGTGATCAGTTCATGATCAGGCACGTGATCAGTGCATGATCAGTCACGTGATCAGAGCATGCGCAGTCATGTGATCAGTGCATGACAGCCACGTTATCATTGCCTACAATTACGTGAACAGTGCATGTGCAGTCACGTGATCAGTGCATGATAGCCACGTGATCAGTGAATGATCAGTCACGTGATCAGTGCCTGATCAGTAACGTGATCAGTGTATGATCATCCACATGATCAGTGTATCGCAGTCCACGTGATCAGTGCATTAATAGCCACGTGATCAGTTCTTGATTAGTCACATGATCAGCACCATTCAGACACGAGATCACTGCCAAATGCTTAAGTCAACGTGATCAGTTCCTGATCAGCGACGGTGATCAGTGTTAGTCAGCCACATGATCAGTGCATGCTCCACAACGTGATTAGTGCATGATCAGCCACTTGTTAGTGGTATGATTACCAAACCACGGGATCAGTGCATGATCAGCCACGTATCAGTGCATTCACAGTAACGTGATCCATGTAAGATCAGCTTCCGTGATCAGTGCATGATCCGCAAAGTGATTAGTTCATGATCAGCCACCGTTGTTAGTGTACGATTAACCACGTATCAGTGCATCATCTGCCTCATGATCAGTGCATGATCAGTCACATGATCATGGCATGCGAACTCATGTGATCAAGGGGCATGGACAGCTACGCATTCAGTGCATAATCAGGTCACGGTGATAATGCATGATGCAGGACCACCTAATCAGTAGGACATGATCAGCACGTGAATCGACTCTATGATCCAAGCCCCACGTGATCAGTGCATGGCGCAGTCCACGTGATCAGTTTATGACAGCCACGTGATTTAGAGCATGAATAGACACGTGATCAATGCATGATAGCTACAGATCATTAGTGTAGTCATGACTCACATGAGCATTGCATGATCCAGACACTTGATCAGTGCATGGTAGCCACCTGATCAATTGCCTATAATTAAATGCTCAGTGCATGTGCAGTCATAGTGGAATTAGTGCATGCGAAGACACGTGTTCAGTGCATGATAGACACGTGATCAGTGCATGATAGCCACGTGATCATTGCCTACAATACGTGAACAGTGCATGTCAGTCACGTGATCAATGCATGATCAGCCACCTATCAGTGCATGATCATCGGCCACGTGATCACTCTATGATCAGCCACATGATCAGTGCATGCGCAGTCACGTGATCAGTTTATGATCAGCCACGTGTTCAGAGCATGATAGACACTTGATCAGTGCATGATAGCTACGTGATTAGTGTGCCTGACACATGAGCATTGCATGATCAGACACTTGATCAGTGCATGGTAGCCACCTGATCATTGCCTATAATTACGTGCTCAGTGCATGTGCAGTCATGTGATTAGTGCATGCGAAGACACGTGATCAGTGTATGATCAGCCACGTGTTCAGTGCATGATAGACACGTGATGAGTGCATGACAGCCACCTGATCAGAGCATGATCAGTCACGTGATCAGTGCATGCGCAGACATGTGAAGAGTGTATGATCAGCCACGTGATCAGTGCATGATCAGCACATGATCAGTGCATGATCAGCCATGTGATCAGTGCATGCACAGTCATGTGTTAAATGTATGATCAGCCTTCGTGATCAGTGCATGATAAGCCCGTGATCAGTGCATGATCAGCCACGTGATCAGTTCAGCATGATCAGGCGCTCGCAGTGGAATCTAGGCATGTATCAGATCACTGTGATCATAGCATGCGCAGTCATGTGATCAGTGCATGACAGCCACGTTATCATTGCCTTCAAATTACGTGGTCAGTGAATGTGCAGTCACGTGATTCGTGCATGGGCAGACACGTGATCAGTGTATGATCAGCCACGAGTTCAGTGCATGATAGACACGTGATCAGTGCATGATACCACGTGTCTTTGCCTACAATTACGTGAACAGTGCATGTGGCAGTCACGTGATCAGTGCATGATAGGCCACGTGATCAGTGAATGATCAGTCACGTGATCAGTGCCTGATCAGTAACGTGATCAGTGTATTATCATCCACATGATCAGTGTATGCGCAGTCACGTGATCAGTGCATTATAGCACGTGATCAGTTCTTGATTAGTCACATGATCAGCACCATTCAGACACGAGATCACTGCATGCTAAGTCACGTGATCAGTTCCTGATCAGCGACGTGATCAGTGTATGATCAGCCACGTGATCAGTGCATGCTCCAAACGTGATTAGTGCATGATCAGCCACTTGGTTAGTGTATGATTAACCACGTGATCAGTGCATGATCTGCCACATGATCATTGCATGGTCAGCATGTGATCAGTGCATGCCAGTAACGTGATCCGTGTAGATCAGCTTCGTGATCAGTGCATGATCCGCCAAAGTGATAGTGCATGATCAGCCACGTGGTTAGTGTACGATTAACACGTAATCAGTGCATCATCTGCCTCATGATCAGTGCATGATCAGTCACATGATCATGGCATGCGAACTCATGTGATCAGGGCATGACAGCTACGCATTCAGTGCATAATCAGTCACGTGATCAATGCATGATCAGCCACCTAATCAGTGCATGATCAGCCACGTGATCACTCTATGATCAGCCACATGATCAGTGCATGCGCAGTCACGTGATCAGTTATGATCAGCCACGTGTTCAGAGCATGATAGACACGTGATCAATGCATGATAGCTACGTCATTAGTTAGCCTGACTCACATGAGCATTGCATGATCAGACACTTGATCAGTGCATGGTAGCCACCTGATCATTGCCTATAATTACGTGCTCAGTGCATGTGCAGTCATGTGATTAGTGCATGCGAAGACACGTGATCAGTGTATGATCAGCCACGTGTTCAGTGCATGATAGACACGTGATGAGTGCATGACAGCCACCTGATCAGAGCATGATCAGTCACGTGATCAGTGCATGCGCAGTCATGTGAAGAGTGGATGATCAGCCACGTGATCAGTGCATGATCAGCCACATGATCAGTGCATGATCAGCCATGTGATCAGTGCATGCACAGTCATGTGTTAAATGTATGATCAGCTTCGTGATCAGTGCATGATAAGCCACGTGATCAGTGCATGATCAGCCACGTGATCAGTCATGATCAGGCACGTGATCAGTGCATGATCAGTCACGTGATCATAGCATGCGCAGTCATGTGATCAGTGCATGACAGCCACGTTATCATTGCCTTCAATTACGTGGTCAGTGAATGTGCAGTCACGTGATTCGTGCATGGGCAGACACGTGATCAGTGTATGATCAGCCACGAGTTCAGTGCATGATAGACACGTGATCAGTGCATGATAGCCACGTGATCATTGCCTACAATTACGTGAACAGTGCATGTGCAGTCACGTGATCAGTGCATGATAGCCACGTGATCAGTGAATGATCAGTCACGTGATCAGTGCCTGATCAGTAACGTGATCAGTGTATGATCATCCACATGATCAGTGCATGCGCAGTCACGTGATCAGTTGCATTATAGCCACGTGATCAGTTCTTGATTAGTCACATGATCAGCACCATTCAGACACGAGATCACTGCATGCTAAGTCACGTGATCAGTTCCTGATCAGCG
>NW_020867778.1:0-42133 GCF_003369695.1 Bos indicus x Bos taurus
TAAAGTCTATTGACAGTTTCAAAATAAAAAAAAAAAAGACAACGAAACTTTGGAGAAAAGATGCTGAGTGTGTTTAAAAAGGGCAAAACCAATACAAATATTGTAAAGTAAAAAAGAAAAAAAAGAAAAAGACACAATTAAAAAAAAAAAAAAAAGGAAAAAGAAAGAAACCAAATGCAAGCACACAGACCTGTAAGTCTGAAACAACCCTGCTAAATTATCTTCAGCTTTTCCTCTCCTTAACCTCCAACCCCATAGAATAATACTAACTGGGCCTCTTCCACCACAGAAACATCTCTGGATCCACTTTTTTATCAAGCCCCCACAAACACTACCCTGATCCAACCTCATGATGTTTTGCCTGGATATGGGAAGAGCCACCACCTGGAGGCCAGGGGTAGACCTGGAACCCTGTATTGCCCAAAATCCACTTTAAGACGATTGCCAGTGTTATCTGCCACAGAAGAAGTCTGGCAAGTTCCAGCACGGGGTCAGTGTCTTGCCAAAGATAAAAGAGTCCAGAGGCAAACCTTTAGCTGTGCATACATGAGAGTGTGCTCAGTCGCACAGCCATATCCGACTCTTTGCGACCCCATGGAATGCAGTCCCCCGGGCTCCTCTGTCCGTGGGATTTCCCAGGCAAGAATACTTGAGTGGACTGCCATTTCTCCTCTAGAGTACCTTCCCACCCAGGGATCAAACTTGCGTCTCCCACATTGCAGGCGGATTCTTTTAACAGAGCCTCCAGGGAAGCCATGAGGAAACACAGGGCCTTCTCAGAAGAGCAGAACATCACTGAGACTCCTTAAGCCAGGGAGGCGCCTGTCCAATCGCTGATGCCCTGGGCAAGATCAGCTTGGGAACAGGTGGTGTGTTTTCCACACAGAGGCTGTTGCAGAAGATGCTGGATCCTGGAATTGACCTCCAGAAAAGTCGGTGGGGGGACAGGGGGGCAGTTTGGGCCTCCTAGCAGCCAAAGGCCTGAGGTTCTTATGTACCCAGAGCAAGAACCCAACCACACCTAACAGTCATATCCAATAAGGGGCATGAGGAGTACCTGTTATGAGAGCTGTCACTTCCTCCTGGAGTGAAACCTGGGGCTGTGGTCCTGGCCTTGGCCCCAGAGCACGGATGTCCTCATGGAGGCCGGGTGGCAGCTCACCTGCAGCAGCATCTGCTCCCCCTCCCTCTCCTGGCCAGTCCCGGGCAAGTCAGATGGGATCCCCAGGGCCTTGCTGCTTCCACCTCTCTGGGCAGCCGACCCTCTGCACAGCCTGCACCCTGGAGGCCAGATTCCTCTCCTCCCTGGTTCCTTTCCAAATCCTCATTGGAGTCTGTGGCCTCTGGCACCTAGGAGAGCGTCCTGGGTACGATCCCTGCCATCTGCTAGAGCCTGTCCTCTGCTCAAACAGCCCGACTGGCTCCTAGCTGTCTCCACGGGTGGCTGACCAGACACCCTCTGCCTCTCTTACTCAGGCTCAAAGCCATGACCTAACAGTCACATTCAAAGACCCTGAGTTTACTCCAACACGTGGGATTCCACAGGGAATGGTCTGATACACCTCAGGATTATATAGATTGCCCCGCACATCCATGGCAATGATTACTACTGACCCACCATGAGGAGACTCGCCCAGGGGCTGCGTCAAGTCCTGCGGGTTCGAGATGAAGCACCGTGGAAGGCGATGCTGCCCTGGGACTTCCAGATAAAGATACACACATGAGGTCATCAGGACCAGGGCTAAGCCGTTCTCAGTGGGGGAGGGTGGGGGAGGGGGCAGGCAGGACAAAACCCAAGGCCAGGTTCTGAGGGAGAGGGGGCCTGTGGGCAGCAGGGTGGGAGGCCTCATGACTGGGGCCCATGGGGAGTATGCTCCCAACCCCAACAGAGACCTTTGGCAGCTGGCTGCTGTCCTCCTGATGGGAGACCGGGCAGAGCCCCGAAGGGGCTTTCAGTGCCTCTCACCGGGGGTGGTGGCAGGCTGTGGGTGGGGGTGGGTGGAATTCCTTCAGCCAGCTCCCTGTGGGCCAGCCTCTCTCAAGGATCAGAAGTGCAGGACTTTAGTCTCTGGGAGAGAAGCCTCACTCAGAGTTGTCTATGTCTGTGTGTTGTCCTGACTTGATGATTAACTCCCAGGCACCCGTGTCCCTTCAAAACAAATGGTCGTGACAAAAAAAAAAAAAAATGCTTCTTTTCCAAATTCACTGGTCACGGGTCATCACATGACCCTTCCAAAGTGAAGAGGCCTTGGCAGGGCCGTGTCCCCATGTGTGCATGGAGAGAGGAAGACAAGAAGTGACTGAACACCTGCTGCTGCTGCTGCTGCTAAGTCGCTTCAGTCGTGTCCGACTCTGCGCCACCCCACAGACAGCAGCCCACCAGGCTCCCCCGTCCCTGGGATTCTCCAGGCAAGAACACTGGAGTGGGTTGCCATTTCCTTCTCCAATGCATGCAAGTGAAAAGTGAAAGTGAAGTTGCTCAGTCATGTCCGACTCGTAGCGACCCCATGGACTGCAGCCTACCAGGCTCCTCCATCCATGGGATTTTCCAGGCAAGAGTACTGGAGTGGGGTGCCATTGCCTTCCCCAACTGAATGCCTGACAGCTCTCCAATTCCCACACTGCCTAGCAGATGCTCAACAAAGAGCAGCGGTTAGAACTTATAATGACACAATCTCCTTTGTTTTGGGGAAGAGAGTCTGAGCAGGTCACACGGGTCTTGAAATTCTCAACCATTTCCAAGTGTCCACTGACTATGTGGCAGATGCCACGTACGCGGCCAGAATCACATCTGTTCCCGTTGTTCTCTGGCACTCAGCAGGAGAGCGGCCCCTTCAGCCCCCTGCACCCACCCGCACACCGCACTGCAGTAACCTCACCACCTCCTTAGGCCCGGAACTCGCTCCTGTCATTTGATGCCAGGCACAGCCTTAACCTGTTGAGTCTCTGCTGCCTCCACACTTCTGAACCTGCCTGAAGCCACGGACACTGGTGGATGTTGCATCTTTTCTGGCTAGTACGTATCTCTTTTGTCATTTGGATCTCAGACTCTGAGTCTAAGATAAATAAAAAAAAACCGTCAAAATCGCTGCTCTGTGTGTTTTCCTCTTAGGGGTTATATTATTCAACCTGGGTGTATGCATGTGTTTGAGGGGTGCGGAGCAGTGTCTTTCCCAGCTGGGAATCAAAGTTCCCAGGATCCAGTCACCCAGCAGGATTTCTCCACTTGGCAGCTTCTCTTCACTCATTTCATCCCTCTGAAATCTAGAGCATGTGCACAAGTGGCCAAAATAAAGTCCAGATGACCAAATAAATGGTCATTTCAATATACTTGGTAATCCGCTTTCCCAGGACAGAGAGTAGAGGGCCAGCCCAGGGACTGCTGGGCCATACTTCAAAGCAACATTTGCTCTTCTCCAGGATTCCAAGCAGATGGTGGGGCAGTGGTAGAAAACACGTCCTTTTCCCCTGTGGTCAACACCAATGCAACAACAGTCAGGACCCCTTCTTTCCTGCCCGAGAAAGAGATCTCTCTGTGTTTTATCCAAGATGCAAAAGGATACCTCACAGCGATGATCTGTTTCAGACTTTCCCGTCACCCCCCAAGACACACTGCCTGCAAGTCTGAGGGATGCCACCTACGCAGCCTCATCACGATCACCTCCCACAGAAGGACCCAGCTTCCCAAAGCCCCCAGAACGCCCTGGCTCAGACACTGACATTCCAGCATTCCTCTAGGAGCCTGACCGCCCCGCCCTGTGTTGCCTGGTTTAGTGTGACTAGGGGACTTCTCTCCACCTTCTTCGTGTGACTACGGCTCCTAGATCATCGCTCATGGTGTGGGGGGTGTCCGGCTTCTCCTAGTGTCCCCACTGCTAACCCCAGCCTTTCATGGAGCAGTGGCTCCATAAAGGTCTTCAGAATACACAAGCCAGTGAGCGGGGGCTCAATTCATTATCTGCTGATTCCTTAAATAACCCAGGCAAATCCAAATGAACAAGAGATTATTTAGTTTTTGAAAATGACACACAAGAAAGGACAGAAACCATGAATTCACTACAATTACTTTTATCATCTCTTCCATCATCAATATTACTGCTAAGCAAGCTCACTTTTCCACAACAGTTCTAATTCCAATTCCATTGCATCCTGTTCAGGACCACAAAATACAATGGAAGAGTTTCCGATCTCTTTTACGAAACAGCAAAACTCTTGCTCACGAACTGGGTAAGCACAAACGCACTGTGATCAGCATCATTCATGAAGCTAAGACACTGAAGTCTATTTAGCCTTCTATGAAAACAATCAAAGTTTTGAAAATTTTCTAAGGAGAACTGGTGAATCTCCACGTCATCGTACAGAACAGGAATGCATAGAAGCTGATACACTGGTTCCCCAAACTGCCCCAGGCCCTCACTTCTGAGAGGCTGACCGCACCCTCTTCAATCTCAGAGCCAAGGATCACCTGGATGCTGCTCTGGCTCAGGCCACCTCATCCTCCTCCCTTGCAGCCTCTGCAGACTGCAGTGGGAAGGTCCTCAAAGCCCTTTGTTTGACCCCGAGCAGAAATGCCATGACTTCCCACTTGCTGGTCTCCGCATAAGCCCGGGGACCCCACAGGAACTCATAGCGAGCAGGGTGGCTGTAAGGCACCTGCCGGTACTCCAGGTACCCTCCTGCACCCACGCGTGGGTCAGAAGCGCCCTGGGCTCCCCAAAGATGCAGTGCACACTCCCGACACACACCCCAATCTGCTGAGTGCTCCCCAGACCTTCTCCTCAGGGGCACGGTCTCCATTCCGCATGATCAGGTTAAGGACCAGCACCAGGAGGCCAGCCTTGGGGGATGCTCTGCCCACTGTTCAGCATTGCGTTGCAGGTGAGGCCCAGGATGGGGACCATGATGTAGATGTGCTCCCTGGGGTCCACCTCCTTCACTTCCACGCCAAAGACCAGCTGCAGGCACTGCGAGGCTTTGGTTGAAGACCACCGGGAAGTATTCCTGTTATCCCTGAGGACCTTATTCAGCATTTCCGCCTGGGAGGTCAGCTCCTTGGCTCGATACTTGAGGAGCAGGAAACTTCATTAGGCTAGCTATCATCTCATTCAGCGCTTCCTGGGGCAAGGACTCCCCAGTGCCTAAGGAGGACACTGTGGGGGAGGAGGCCGAGGCGGATGCAGCCACCCCTGCCTCAGCCCCCAAGAGCTGCACATTCACCGGGCCCTGGGCCTCGCCAGGGTCCCTGAAAATCTTCCTCGGGCTTGCTCAGTTCACTCATCTCGACCACGAGCGCGATACCTGGGATCAAACCACAGACAGGAGTCAGCCAGGGTGACAGATGGGGACCACAGGCCAGGCTGGGGGAGAGAGGGGCTGTGAATGGCCTCAGCTGAGCACCACAACCCTGGGTGGACTGACACAGGCAACCTACAGGTCTCCTCTTGAGGGCTGGGTGCTCTCAGACCTCACAGGGGCAAGCCTCCAGGGCAGCCAGTCCCCTGGCTACCGAAGGAGGAAGTGAGGTGGCTCCGCAGGGTGCAGTCAGCACAGTCCAAGATTTCCAAGGCTGACAAGGTGGGGGATTAGGCCCTTGTGGGGTCCCTTCTGTTCTGGGGTGGGGAGCCCTGGTGCACACTCAGGGTACCCTCCTCACCTTGACCCCTGGTACTGCCTGGACCTCCTCTGCCCTCTGACCTCAGGACACCAGCTGCAGCCCTCTGCCTTCGCCTCCTGGTTCCTGCAGCTCCTGTGAGAAAAAGGGAGGGGGCAGCTCGGGGGTATCCTGTGGCACTGCCCTGAGCCTTCTGTGACAGTACGAGGGGTGGACTCTGTGAGGTCCCCCCAGTTGTGTGGCGGGAGGTCCCCTCAGGGCTCCCTTGTAGTGCTCACCTTGCCCCTGGCACGACCTGGTCCCTCCCTCTGGGGACCTGCATGGAAATTCAGAACAAGATCCCAGCCTCCACAGAAAGCGCTGAGGGGCTCCACACGCTGCCGAACCTGCCCAGGGCTTCCTGTGGGTCCTAGGCTGGGGAGATGCTCGGTCATCAGCTCCTCCTCACGTCCTGCCTGGCCTCCCAGCACTGACCACAGGGGTGGGGGTCTGCTTAGTCCTCCCTCGGGTTTGGGGAGTTCAGCCTCTGCCGACCTGAAGCCTCTGCCCTCCGCCCAGAAAAAACCTCACCTCCCGAGGTCCCTAAGCCAGAAGTCAAGAAACTGCTCACCCCACTCTAGGGCCTCCAAGAGTCCCCACAAGGGCTAGGATCCCTGCCTCCCTGTTGGGGTCTTTCCGCCTCAGTCCATCCTTGCATGCAGCCTGGCCCTCAGGCAGGACCGGAGACTGTCCCGTCCGCCATTTTGAGACCCCTCCGCTTTCACAAGATCCCCAGTCTCTCTGAGACCAGCATGTGAGAAAGGCAGACAGACAGAATGTGCTCCCAGGGCCGACTACAGGGGCGGGGATCTGTGGGGTTCCGTCGGTCCTCATGCAGGGTCCCCTCAGTCCTCCTTCAGGCACCTCACCTGCCTCCGGCCGGGACCTGGGATTCTCGCCTCTCCCCAGCTGAAGCCCCGCCCCTTATACCAGGGCCCCAGTCTCTCCAAGACCCGGATGTCAGGAAGTCAGACCATGCCTGCTGCGCTCATCCTACCCCCACAGTTGCCCTGGACTGACGGCAGAGATGAGCTTCTCTGAGGTGTCCTCTGATTGGAGTTCAGGGTCCTCTAGTTCCTCCTCAGGGTCCTCAACCTGACACCCCACCAGACCTGGGAATTGGACCACCTAAGGCTCCGCCCCATATGCAAGGTCCCCAGTCTGAGATCCGGACGTCAGGAAGTCAGGCCGCCTAACCAGGTCTCCAGTCTGAGATCAGGATATGAGGAAGTGAAACCCCGCACATTGGGCTCATCCTACCCCAGGGCCGCCAAGGACCGGCAGCAGCTACAAGCTTCTCTGAGGTCTCCTCCGATTGGGGTCCAGAGCCCGCTCAGTCCTCCCTCAGGGTCCTCAACTTGAAACTCTGGAGGAGCCGGGCTTCTTCCCTCTGCTCACCTGAGGCCACGCCCCCTTTCCCAGGTCCCCAGTTTCTCTGAGACCTGGATGTCAGGAAATGCAACATGTGCTCATCCACCCTCTGTGCTCCCTGAGCCTTGATGTGAGGGTCCCGCCTCTGGTCAACACAAAGGGCATCCCCAGATCTGTCAGGGCTCAAGATGTGGTCCCTGAGGGATGATGAAAGGCAACCCCACTGATCCCTGCCCCTGCTGTCAGCCCTGGGCCACCCTGGTGGTGGGATGAGCACTTGGCAGCCTGTTCTGACTTGCGCATCTGCGTCTCAGAGACATTAGGCAACTGTTAGACGGGGCAGGGCCTCAGATGGGCAGGCGGGAAGATCTTAGTTATTTTGAGGGTCAAGGTGAGGACACTGAGGGAGGACTCAGGGGCTGCTGGACCGCAGAGCAGAGTGGGCCCTGGGAGGACACAGGGCAGACGAACCATGCTGTGTTTCCTGACATCCGGGTGTCAGAGAGACTGGGGACCTGGTATAGGGGGCTGACTTCCTGACATCCAGGTCTCAGAGAAACTGGGGTCCTGACATAAGGGATGGGGCATGAGTGGGGAGAGGAGAGAATCCAAAGTCCTACACAGAGACAAGTTGAGGTCCCTGAGGGACGACTGAAGGGACCCCAAGTGAAGACTCTAGGGACCCCAAGGTGAGACTGATGGAACCCCACAGATCTCAGCCCCTGTTATCGGCCCTGGGAGCCCTCGGGGTGAGAAGAGCACACTTGGTCTGTCCTGTCTTCCTGAGATCCGGGTCTGTGAGAGTAGGGACCTGGTGTGAGGAGCAGGGACCTCTTCCCACCTTTCCTGGTGGGGAGAGGACAGAGCCTAGGTCCACCAGAAGTCAAGGTGAACACCCTGAGTGAGGACTGAGGGTAGTCAGATCTCAGACCAGAGGGAACCCTGGTAGTCCCCAGGCAGGACGACCTCATGCCGCATTGCCTGACATCCCTGTCAGAGAGACAGGTGAAAGCAGCAGAGCCTCCAGATTGCAGACAGGACACTTGCAGGTCTTGCCTGGAGTACAGGCTCCATGCGAGGAGGGACAGAGGCAGTTAGACCCCAACAGGGAGGGATCTTGGCCCTTGCAGGAGGGTCTTGGAGGGCCCAGAGCAGGGTGAGCAGGGTGAGCAGTTTCTTGACATCTGGCCTAGGGACCTCGTGAGATGAGGTTTTTCGGGTGGAGTGCGGATGGCTTCAGGTTAGCAGAGGCTGGACACACCAACCCTGATGGAGGACTAAGCAGACCCCCGCCCCTGCGGTCAGTGCTGGGAGGCCAGGCAGGACGTGAGGAGGAGTTGAGGACCGAGCATCTCCCCAGCCTAGGACCCGCGGGATTCCCTGGGCAGGTGCAGCCTCATGTGGGGCCCCTCAGCACTTTTTGTTCAGGCTAGGGTCTTGTTCTGAGTTTCCTCGCAGGTCCCCAGAGGGTAGGGGCCAGATTGTACCAGGGGAAAGGTGAGCACTGCAAGAGAGCCCTGAGGGGACCTCCCACCACACAAAACTGAGGGGACCTCACAGAGTCCACTGCTCGTACCGTCAGAGAAGGCTCAGGGCTGTGCCACAGGATACCCCCAGCTGCCTCCTCCCTTTCTCTCACAGGAGCTCCAGGAACCAGGAGGCAAAAGCAGAGGTCTGAGGGCCATGTCCTGAAGTCAGAGAGCAGAGGTGGTCCAGGCAGTACCAGGAGTCAAGATGAGGAGGGTGCCCTGAGTGTGCACCAGGGGCTCCCCATCCCAGAACAGAGGGGACCCCACAAGGGCCTAATCCCACTACCTTGTCAGTTGTGGAAATCTTGGACTGTGCTGACTGCACCCTGGGGAGACACCTCACTTCCTTCTTCAGGTAGCCAGGGGACTGGATGCCCTGGAGGCTTGCCCCTGTGAAGTCTGAGAGCACCTTTCAAGAGGAGATGTGTAAGTGGCCTGTGGCCGTCCAGGCTGTGGTTTTCAGCTGAGGCTGTTCACAGCCCCTCTCTCCACCATCCAGGCCCGTGGTCCCCATATGTGCCCATCTCCCCCCCCCCCCACCCCCGCCTCACTCCTGCCTCAGGCTGTGGTTTGATCCCAGGCATCGCCCTCATGGTCGAGATGAGTGAGCTGAGCAAGCCCGAGGAAGAACTTAGGACCCAGGCCCAGGGCCCAGTGGAGGCTCAGCTCTTGGGGCCTGAGGCAGGGGAGACTGCATCTGCCCCCCCACCAGTCTCTGCCCTTGCCCCCGGTAGCTCTGAATGAGATGGTGGCCAACCTGATTAAGTTCCTGCTGCTCAAGTATCCAGCCAAGGAGCTGACCTCCCAGGTGAAAATGCTAAAGAAGGCCCTCAGGGATAACCAGGAGCACTTTCCGGCAGTCTTCAGCCAAGCCTCACAGTGCCTGCAGCTGGTCTGTGGTGTGGAGGTGAAGAAGGTGGAACCCAGGGAGCACATCTACATCATGGTCCCCACCATGGGCCTCACCTATGATGTGATGCTGAACAGTGGGCAGGGCCTGCCCAGGGCCAGCCTCCTGGTGCTGGTCCTCAGCCTCATCATGTGGAATGCAGACCACGCCCCTGAGGAGAAGGTCTGGGGAGCACTCAGCAGGATGGGTGTGTGTGTCAAGAGTGAGCACTGCAACTTTGGGGAGCCCAGGGAGCTGCTTACCCACACGTGGGTGCAGGAGGGGTACCTGGCATACCGGCAGGTGCCTGACAGCCACCCTGCCCGCTCTGAGTTCCTGTGGGTTCCCCAGGCCTATGCGGAGACCAGCAAGTGGGAAGCCATGGCATTTCTGCTCAGGGTCAAACAAAGGGCTTTGAGGGCCTTCCCACCCCTGTCTACAGAGGCTGCAAGGGAGGAGGACGAGGCGGCCTGAGCCAGAGCAGCATCCAGGTGATCCTTCCCTCTGTGATTGAAGAGGGAGAGATCAGCCTTCTCAGAAGTGCTGGCCCAGGCCAGTTGGGGAAACTGGTGTATAGCATCTTTGGGTTCCTGTTCTCTATGATGACATGGGGATTCATCTGTTTTCTTTAGAGAACTTTCAAACTTTGATTATTTTCGTAGAAGGCTAAATAGACTTCAGTGTCTTAACTTAGTGAATGATGTTGATCACAGTGTGTTTGTACTTACCCAGTTCAAGAACAAGAGCTTCACTGTTTTGTAAAAGAGACTGGAGACTCTTCCATTGTGTTTTGTGGTCCTGAACAGGATGCAATGGAATTGGAATTGGAACTGTTGTGGAAAAGTGAGCCTACTTAGCAGTAATATTGATGCAGGAAGAATTAGATGATAAAAGTAATTGTAGTGAATTCATGGTTCTGTCCTTCTTGTGTGTCATTTTCTAAAACTAAATTATCTCTCTCTATTTGGATTTGCCTGGGTTATTTTAGGAAGTAGCAGATAATTAATTGAGCCCCCTGCTCACTGGCTCGTGTATTCCAAAGACCTTTATGGAGCCTCTGCTCTGTGAAATGCTGTGTTAGCAGTGGGGACACTAGGAGAAGCAGGACACCCCCACACCTAGAGTGACGGTCTAGGAGCTGCAGTCACATGAGGAAGGTGGAAAGACATCCCCTAGTCGCAATGAACAATGCAACCCAGGGCGGGGTGGTGGGGTTACAGGAGGAGTGTTGGGCTGTTGGTGCCTGAGCCAGGGTGGTTTGGAGCTTGGGAAAGCTGGGTTCCTTCTGTGGGAGGTGATTGTGATGAGGCTGGGTGGTGGCAGCCCTCAGACTTGCAGACAGTGTGTCTGGGGGGTGACGGGAAATTCTGAAATGGATCATTGCTGTGAGGTGTCCTTTTGCATCTTGGATAAAGTCCAGAGAGATCTCTTTCTTGGGCAGGAAGGAAGGGGCCCTGGCTCTTGTCACATTGCTGTTGATCACAGGGGCAAATGAGGTGTTTTCATACCCCATGCTGCTGCTAAGTCACCTCAGTCGTGTCCGACTCTGTGCGACCCCATAGACGGCAGCCCACCAGGCTCCCCCGTCCCTGGGATTCTCCAGGCAAGAACACTGGAGTGGGTTGCCATTTCCTTCTCCAATGCATGAAAGTGAAAAGTGAAAGTGAAGTCGCTCAGTCGTGCCCAACTCTTAGTGACCCCATGGACTGCAGCCTACCAGGCTCCTCCATCCATGGGATTTTCCAGGCAAGAGTACTGGAGTGGGGTGCCATTGCCTTCTCCGTACTCCAAGACTAGGTACGGGTAAAATATCAGACAAATCCCAATCAAGGGACATTGTACAAAACATCTACTGAGTACTCCTCAAAACTGTCAATATCATCCAAAACAAAGAAATGTTAAAGCTATGGGGAAGCCAAGGAGACATTACAACTAAATGTTAGGCTGGTTTCCTGGCCAGGATCCTGGAGTGGGTAAAACCTATAGAAATCTGAGTAAAGTATGGGCTTTAGTTGATAATAAATAATGCATCAATACTTCCTCATTAATACTTCCTCAGTAATTCCTCAGTAATAAATGTATCATATTAATGTAAGATATTAGTAAGCGGGGAAACTGGGTGAGGGCATATGAGAAGTCCACGATTTTCACAAATATTATTCAAATCTTAAAGGGTTACAATGGAAAAGCTCAAATTAAAGTCTATTGACAGTTTCAAAATTAAAAAAAAAAAAAGACAACGAAACTTTGGAGAAAAGATGCTGAGTGTGTTTAAAAAAGGGCAAAACCAATACAATATTGTAAAGTAAAAAAGAAAAAAAAAGAAAAAGACACAATTTAAAAAAAAAAAAAAAAAGGAAAAAGAAAGGAAACCAAATGCAAGCACACAGAACCTGTAAGTCTGAAACAACCCTTGCTAAATTATCTTCAGCTTTTCCTCTCCCTTAACCTCCAACCCCATAGAATATACTAACTGGGCCTCTTCCACCACAGAAACATCTCTGGATCCACTTTTTTATCAAGCCCCACAAACACTACCCTGATCCAACCTCATGATGTTTTGCCTGGATATGGGAAGAGCCACCACCTGGAGGCCAGGGGTAGACCTGGAACCCTGTATTGCCCAAAATCCACTTTAAGACGATTGCCAGTGTTATCTGCCACAGAAGAAGTCTGGCAAGTTCCAGCACGGGTCAGTGTCTTGCCAAAGATAAAAGAGTCCAGAGCAAACCTTTAGCTGTGCATACATGAGAGTGTGCTCAGTCGCACAGCCATATCCGACTCTTTGCGACCCCATGGAATGCAGTCCCCCGGGCTCCTCTGTCCGTGGGATTTCCCAGGCAAGAATACTTGAGTGGACTGCCATTTCCTCCTCTAGAGTACCTTCCCACCCAGGGATCAAACTTGCGTCTCCCACATTGCAGGCGGATTCTTTAACAGAGCCTCCAGGGAAGCCATGAGGAAACACAGGGCCTTCTCAGAAGAGCAGAACATTCACTGAGACTCCTTAAGCCAGGGGAGGCGCCTGTCCAATCGCTGATGCCCTGGGCAAGATCAGCTTGGGAACAGGGTGGTGTGTTTCCACACAGAGGCTGTTGCAGAAGATGCTGGATCCTGGAATTGACCTCCAGAAAAGTCGGTGGGGGACAGGGGGCAGTTTGGGCCTCCTAGCAGCCAAAGGCCTGAGGTTCTTATGTACCCAGAGCAAGAACCCAACCACACCTAACAGTCATATCCAATAAGGGGCATGAGGAGTACCTGTTATGAGAGCTGTCACGTATCCATCCTGGAGTGAAACCTGGGGCTGTGGTCCTGGCCTTGGCCCCAGAGCACGGATGTCCTCATGGAGGCCGGGGTGGCAGCTCACCTGCAGCAGCATCTGCTCCCCCCTCCCTCTCCTGGCCAGTCCCGGGCAAGTCAGATGGGATCCCCAGGGCCTTGCTGCTTCCACCTCTCTGGGGCAGCCGACCCTCTGCACAGCCTGCACCCCTGGGAGGCCAGATTCCTCTCCTCCCTGGTTCCTTTCCAAATCCTCATTGGAGTCTGTGGCCTCTGGCACCTAGGAGAGCGTCCTGGGTACGATCCCTGCCATCTGCTAGAGCCTGTCCTCTGCTCAAACAGCCCGACTGGCTCCTAGCTGTCTCCACGGGTGGCTGACCAGACACCCCTCTGCCTCTCTTACTCAGGCTCAAAAGCCATGACCTAACAGTCACATTCAAAGACCCTGAGTTTACTCCAACACGTGGGATTCCACAGGGAATGGTCTGATACACCTCAGGATTATATAGATGTGCCCCGCACATCCATGGCAATGATTACTACTGACCCACCATGAGGAGACTCGCCCAGGGGCTGCGTCAAGTCCTGCGGGTTCGAGATGAAGCACCGTGGAAGGCGATGCTGCCCTGGGACTTCCAGATAAAGATACACACATGAGGTCATCAGGACCAGGGCCTAAGCCGTTCTCAGTGGGGGAGGGTGGGGGAGGGGGGCAGGCAGGACAAAACCCAAGGCCAGGTTCTGAGGGAGAGGGGGCACTGTGGGCAGCAGGGGTGGGAGGCCTCATGACTGGGGCCCATGGGGAGTATGCTCCCAACCCCAACAGAGACCTTTGGCAGCTGGCTGCTGTCCTCCTGATGGGAGACCGGGCAGAGCCCCGAAGGGGCTTTCAGTGCCTCTCACCGGGGGTGGTGGCAGGCTGTGGGTGGGGGTGGGTGGAATTCCTTCAGCCAGCTCCCTGTGGGCCAGCCTCTCTCAAGGATCAGAAGTGCAGGACTTTAGTCTCTGGGAGAGAAGCCTCACTCAGAGTTGTCTATGTCTGTGTGTTGTCCTGACTTGATGATTAACTCCCAGGCACCCGTGTCCCTTCAAAACAAATGGTCGTGACAAAAAAAAAAAAATGCTTCTTTTCCAAATTCACTGGTCACGGGTCATCACATGACCCTTCCAAAGTGAAGAGGCCTTGGCAGGGCCGTGTCCCCATGTGTGCATGGAGAGAGGAAGACAAGAAGTGACTGAACACCTGCTGCTGCTGCTGCTGCTAAGTCGCTTCAGTCGTGTCCGACTCTGCGCCACCCCACAGACAGCAGCCCACCAGGCTCCCCCGTCCCTGGGATTCTCCAGGCAAGAACACTGGAGTGGGTTGCCATTTCCTTCTCCAATGCATGCAAGTGAAAAGTGAAAGTGAAGTTGCTCAGTCATGTCCGACTCGTAGCGACCCCATGGACTGCAGCCTACCAGGCTCCTCCATCCATGGGATTTTCCAGGCAAGAGTACTGGAGTGGGGTGCCATTGCCTTCCCCAACTGAATGCCTGACAGCTCTCCAATTCCACACTGCCTAGCAGATGCTCAACAAAGAGCAGCGGTTAGAACTTATAATGACACAATCTCCTTTGTTTTGGGGAAGAGAGTCTGAGCAGGTCACACGGGTCTTGAAATTCTCAACCATTTCCAAGTGTCCACTGACTATGTGGCAGATGCCACGTACGCGGCCAGAATCACATCTGTTCCCGTTGTTCTCTGGCACTCAGCAGGGAGAGCGGCCCCTTCAGCCCCCTGCACCCACCCGCACACCGCACTGCAGTAACCTCACCACCTCCTTAGGCCCGGAACTCGCTCCTGTCATTTGATGCCAGGCACAGCCTTAACCTGTTGAGTCTCTGCTGCCTCCACACTTCTGAACCTGCCTGAAGCCACGGACACTGGTGGATGTTGCATCTTTTCTGGCTAGTACGTATCTCTTTTGTCATTTGGATCTCAGACTCTGAGTCTAAGATAAATAAAAAAAAACCGTCAAAATCGCTGCTCTGTGTGTTTTCCTCTTAGGGGTTATATTATTCAACCTGGGTGTATGCATGTGTTTGAGGGGTGCGGAGCAGTGTCTTTCCCAGCTGGGAATCAAAGTTCCCAGGATCCAGTCACCCAGCAGGATTTCTCCACTTGGCAGCTTCTCTTCACTCATTTCATCCCTCTGAAATCTAGAGCATGTGCACAAGTGGCCAAAATAAAGTCCAGATGACCAAATAAATGGTCATTTCAATATACTTGGTAATCCGCTTTCCCAGGACAGAGAGTAGAGGGCCAGCCCAGGGACTGCTGGGCCATACTTCAAAGCAACATTTGCTCTTCTCCAGGATTCCAAGCAGATGGTGGGGCAGTGGTAGAAAACACGTCCTTTTCCCCTGTGGTCAACACCAATGCAACAACAGTCAGGACCCCTTCTTTCCTGCCCGAGAAAGAGATCTCTCTGTGTTTTATCCAAGATGCAAAAGGATACCTCACAGCGATGATCTGTTTCAGACTTTCCCGTCACCCCCAAGACACACTGCCTGCAAGTCTGAGGGATGCCACCACGCAGCCTCATCACGATCACCTCCCACAGAAGGAACCCAGCTTCCCAAAGCCCCCAGAACGCCCTGGCTCAGACACTGACATTCCAGCATTCCTCTAGGAGCCTGACCGCCCCGCCCTGTGTTGCCTGGTTTAGTGTGACTAGGGGACTTCTCTCCACCTTCTTCGTGTGACTACGGCTCCTAGATCATCGCTCATGGTGTGGGGGGTGTCCGGCTTCTCCTAGTGTCCCCACTGCTAACCCAGCCTTTCATGGAGCAGTGGCTCCATAAAGGTCTTCAGAATACACAAGCCAGTGAGCGGGGGGCTCAATTCATTATCTGCTGATTCCTTAAATAACCCAGGCAAATCCAAATGAACAAGAGATTATTTAGTTTTTGAAAATGACACACAAGAAGGACAGAACCATGAATTCACTACAATTACTTTTATCATCTCTTCCATCATCAATATTACTGCTAAGCAAGCTCACTTTTCCACAACAGTTCTAATTCCAATTCCATTGCATCCTGTTCAGGACCACAAAATACAATGGAAGAGTTTCCGATCTCTTTTACGAAACAGCAAAACTCTTGCTCACGAACTGGGTAAGCACAAACGCACTGTGATCAGCATCATTCATGAAGCTAAGACACTGAAGTCTATTTAGCCTTCTATGAAAACAATCAAAGTTTGAAAATTTTCTAAGGAGAACTGGTGAATCTCCACGTCATCGTACAGAACAGGAATGCAAAGAAGCTGATACACTGGTTCCCCAAACTGCCCCAGGCCCTCACTTCTGAGAAGGCTGACCGCTCCCTCTTCAATCTCAGAGCCAAGGATCACCTGGATGCTGCTCTGGCTCAGGCCACCTCATCCTCCTCCCTTGCAGCCTCTGCAGACTGCAGTGGGAAGGTCCTCAAAGCCCTTTGTTTGACCCTGAGCAGAAATGCCATGACTTCCCACTTGCTGGTCTCCGCATAAGCCCGGGGACCCCACAGGAACTCATAGCGAGCAGGGTGGCTGTAAGGCACCTGCCGGTACTCCAGGTACCCCTCCTGCACCCACGCGTGGGTCAGAAGCGCCCTGGGCTCCCCAAAGATGCAGTGCACACTCCCGACACACACACCCAATCTGCTGAGTGCTCCCCAGACCTTCTCCTCAGGGGCACGGTCTCCATTCCGCATGATCAGGTTAAGGACCAGCACCAGGAGGCCAGCCTTGGGGATGCTCTGCCCACTGTTCAGCATTGCGTTGCAGGTGAGGCCCAGGATGGGGACCATGATGTAGATGTGCTCCCTGGGGTCCACCTCCTTCACTTCCACGCCAAAGACCAGCTGCAGGCACTGCGAGGCTTGGTTGAAGACCACCGGGAAGTATTCCTGGTTATCCCTGAGGACCTTATTCAGCATTTCCGCCTGGGAGGTCAGCTCCTTGGCTCGATACTTGAGGAGCAGGAACTTCATTAGGCTAGCTATCATCTCATTCAGCGCTTCCTGGGGCAAGGACTCCCCAGTGCCTAAGGAGGACACTGTGGGGGAGGAGGCCGAGGCGGATGCAGCCACCCCTGCCTCAGCCCCCAAGAGCTGCACATTCACCGGGCCCTGGGCCTCGCCAGGGTCCTGAAAATCTTCCTCGGGCTTGCTCAGTTCACTCATCTCGACCACGAGCGCGATACCTGGGATCAAACCACAGACAGGAGTCAGCCAGGGTGACAGATGGGGACCACAGGCCAGGCTGGGGGAGAGAGGGGCTGTGAATGGCCTCAGCTGAGCACCACACCCTGGGCGGACTGACACAGGCAACCTACAGGTCTCCTCTTGAGGGCTGGGTGCTCTCAGACCTCACAGGGGCAAGCCTCCAGGGCAGCCAGTCCCCTGGCTACCGGAAGGAGGAAGTGAGGTGGCTCCGCAGGGTGCAGTCAGCACAGTCCAAGATTTCCAAGGCTGACAAGGTGGGGGATTAGGCCCTTGTGGGGTCCCTTCTGTTCTGGGGTGGGGAGCCCCTGGTGCACACTCAGGGTACCCTCCTCACCTTGACCCCTGGTACTGCCTGGACCTCCTCTGCCCTCTGACCTCAGGACACCAGCTGCAGCCCTCTGCCTTCGCCTCCTGGTTCCTGCAGCTCCTGTGAGAAAAAGGGAGGGGGCAGCTCGGGGGTATCCTGTGGCACTGCCCTGAGCCTTCTGTGACAGTACGAGGGGTGGACTCTGTGAGGTCCCCCCAGTTGTGTGGCGGGAGGTCCCCTCAGGGCTCCCTTGTAGTGCTCACCTTGCCCCTGGCACGACCTGGTCCCTCCCCTCTGGGGACCTGCATGGAAATTCAGAACAAGATCCCAGCCTCCACAGAAAGCGCTGAGGGGCTCCACACGCTGCCGAACCTGCCCAGGGCTTCCTGTGGGTCCTAGGCTGGGGAGATGCTCGGTCATCAGCTCCTCCTCACGTCCTGCCTGGCCTCCCAGCACTGACCACAGGGGTGGGGGTCTGCTTAGTCCTCCCTCGGGTTTGGGGAGTTCAGCCTCTGCCGACCTGAAGCCTCTGCCCTCCGCCCAGAAAAAACCTCACCTCCCGAGGTCCCTAAGCCAGAAGTCAAGAAACTGCTCACCCCACTCTAGGGCCTCCAAGAGTCCCCACAAGGGCTAGGATCCCTGCCTCCCTGTTGGGGTCTTTCCGCCTCAGTCCATCCTTGCATGCAGCCTGGCCCTCAGGCAGGACCGGAGACTGTCCCGTCCGCCATTTTGAGACCCCTCCGCTTTCACAAGATCCCCAGTCTCTCTGAGACCAGCATGTGAGAAAGGCAGACAGACAGAATGTGCTCCCAGGGCCGACTACAGGGGCGGGGATCTGTGGGGTTCCGTCGGTCCTCATGCAGGGTCCCCTCAGTCCTCCTTCAGGCACCTCACCTGCCTCCGGCCGGGACCTGGGATTCTCGCCTCTCCCCAGCTGAAGCCCCGCCCCTTATACCAGGGCCCCAGTCTCTCCAAGACCCGGATGTCAGGAAGTCAGACCATGCCTGCTGCGCTCATCCTACCCCCACAGTTGCCCTGGACTGACGGCAGAGATGAGCTTCTCTGAGGTGTCCTCTGATTGGAGTTCAGGGTCCTCTAGTTCCTCCTCAGGGTCCTCAACCTGACACCCCACCAGACCTGGGAATTGGACCACCTAAGGCTCCGCCCCATATGCAAGGTCCCCAGTCTGAGATCCGGACGTCAGGAAGTCAGGCCGCCTAACCAGGTCTCCAGTCTGAGATCAGGATATGAGGAAGTGAAACCCCGCACATTGGGCTCATCCTACCCCAGGGCCGCCAAGGACCGGCAGCAGCTACAAGCTTCTCTGAGGTCTCCTCCGATTGGGGTCCAGAGCCCGCTCAGTCCTCCCTCAGGGTCCTCAACTTGAAACTCTGGAGGAGCCGGGCTTCTTCCCTCTGCTCACCTGAGGCCACGCCCCCTTTCCCAGGTCCCCAGTTTCTCTGAGACCTGGATGTCAGGAAATGCAACATGTGCTCATCCACCCTCTGTGCTCCCTGAGCCTTGATGTGAGGGTCCCGCCTCTGGTCAACACAAAGGGCATCCCCAGATCTGTCAGGGCTCAAGATGTGGTCCCTGAGGGATGATGAAAGGCAACCCCACTGATCCCTGCCCCTGCTGTCAGCCCTGGGCCACCCTGGTGGTGGGATGAGCACTTGGCAGCCTGTTCTGACTTGCGCATCTGCGTCTCAGAGACATTAGGCAACTGTTAGACGGGGCAGGGCCTCAGATGGGCAGGCGGGAAGATCTTAGTTATTTTGAGGGTCAAGGTGAGGACACTGAGGGAGGACTCAGGGGCTGCTGGACCGCAGAGCAGAGTGGGCCCTGGGAGGACACAGGGCAGACGAACCATGCTGTGTTTCCTGACATCCGGGTGTCAGAGAGACTGGGGACCTGGTATAGGGGGCTGACTTCCTGACATCCAGGTCTCAGAGAAACTGGGGTCCTGACATAAGGGATGGGGCATGAGTGGGGAGAGGAGAGAATCCAAAGTCCTACACAGAGACAAGTTGAGGTCCCTGAGGGACGACTGAAGGGACCCCAAGTGAAGACTCTAGGGACCCCAAGGTGAGACTGATGGAACCCCACAGATCTCAGCCCCTGTTATCGGCCCTGGGAGCCCTCGGGGTGAGAAGAGCACACTTGGTCTGTCCTGTCTTCCTGAGATCCGGGTCTGTGAGAGTAGGGACCTGGTGTGAGGAGCAGGGACCTCTTCCCACCTTTCCTGGTGGGGAGAGGACAGAGCCTAGGTCCACCAGAAGTCAAGGTGAACACCCTGAGTGAGGACTGAGGGTAGTCAGATCTCAGACCAGAGGGAACCCTGGTAGTCCCCAGGCAGGACGACCTCATGCCGCATTGCCTGACATCCCTGTCAGAGAGACAGGTGAAAGCAGCAGAGCCTCCAGATTGCAGACAGGACACTTGCAGGTCTTGCCTGGAGTACAGGCTCCATGCGAGGAGGGACAGAGGCAGTTAGACCCCAACAGGGAGGGATCTTGGCCCTTGCAGGAGGGTCTTGGAGGGCCCAGAGCAGGGTGAGCAGGGTGAGCAGTTTCTTGACATCTGGCCTAGGGACCTCGTGAGATGAGGTTTTTCGGGTGGAGTGCGGATGGCTTCAGGTTAGCAGAGGCTGGACACACCAACCCTGATGGAGGACTAAGCAGACCCCCGCCCCTGCGGTCAGTGCTGGGAGGCCAGGCAGGACGTGAGGAGGAGTTGAGGACCGAGCATCTCCCCAGCCTAGGACCCGCGGGATTCCCTGGGCAGGTGCAGCCTCATGTGGGGCCCCTCAGCACTTTTTGTTCAGGCTAGGGTCTTGTTCTGAGTTTCCTCGCAGGTCCCCAGAGGGTAGGGGCCAGATTGTACCAGGGGAAAGGTGAGCACTGCAAGAGAGCCCTGAGGGGACCTCCCACCACACAAAACTGAGGGGACCTCACAGAGTCCACTGCTCGTACCGTCAGAGAAGGCTCAGGGCTGTGCCACAGGATACCCCCAGCTGCCTCCTCCCTTTCTCTCACAGGAGCTCCAGGAACCAGGAGGCAAAAGCAGAGGTCTGAGGGCCATGTCCTGAAGTCAGAGAGCAGAGGTGGTCCAGGCAGTACCAGGAGTCAAGATGAGGAGGGTGCCCTGAGTGTGCACCAGGGGCTCCCCATCCCAGAACAGAGGGGACCCCACAAGGGCCTAATCCCACTACCTTGTCAGTTGTGGAAATCTTGGACTGTGCTGACTGCACCCTGGGGAGACACCTCACTTCCTTCTTCAGGTAGCCAGGGGACTGGATGCCCTGGAGGCTTGCCCCTGTGAAGTCTGAGAGCACCTTTCAAGAGGAGATGTGTAAGTGGCCTGTGGCCGTCCAGGCTGTGGTTTTCAGCTGAGGCTGTTCACAGCCCCTCTCTCCACCATCCAGGCCCGTGGTCCCCATATGTGCCCATCTCCCCCCCCCCCCACCCCCGCCTCACTCCTGCCTCAGGCTGTGGTTTGATCCCAGGCATCGCCCTCATGGTCGAGATGAGTGAGCTGAGCAAGCCCGAGGAAGAACTTAGGACCCAGGCCCAGGGCCCAGTGGAGGCTCAGCTCTTGGGGCCTGAGGCAGGGGAGACTGCATCTGCCCCCCCACCAGTCTCTGCCCTTGCCCCCGGTAGCTCTGAATGAGATGGTGGCCAACCTGATTAAGTTCCTGCTGCTCAAGTATCCAGCCAAGGAGCTGACCTCCCAGGTGAAAATGCTAAAGAAGGCCCTCAGGGATAACCAGGAGCACTTTCCGGCAGTCTTCAGCCAAGCCTCACAGTGCCTGCAGCTGGTCTGTGGTGTGGAGGTGAAGAAGGTGGAACCCAGGGAGCACATCTACATCATGGTCCCCACCATGGGCCTCACCTATGATGTGATGCTGAACAGTGGGCAGGGCCTGCCCAGGGCCAGCCTCCTGGTGCTGGTCCTCAGCCTCATCATGTGGAATGCAGACCACGCCCCTGAGGAGAAGGTCTGGGGAGCACTCAGCAGGATGGGTGTGTGTGTCAAGAGTGAGCACTGCAACTTTGGGGAGCCCAGGGAGCTGCTTACCCACACGTGGGTGCAGGAGGGGTACCTGGCATACCGGCAGGTGCCTGACAGCCACCCTGCCCGCTCTGAGTTCCTGTGGGTTCCCCAGGCCTATGCGGAGACCAGCAAGTGGGAAGCCATGGCATTTCTGCTCAGGGTCAAACAAAGGGCTTTGAGGGCCTTCCCACCCCTGTCTACAGAGGCTGCAAGGGAGGAGGACGAGGCGGCCTGAGCCAGAGCAGCATCCAGGTGATCCTTCCCTCTGTGATTGAAGAGGGAGAGATCAGCCTTCTCAGAAGTGCTGGCCCAGGCCAGTTGGGGAAACTGGTGTATAGCATCTTTGGGTTCCTGTTCTCTATGATGACATGGGGATTCATCTGTTTTCTTTAGAGAACTTTCAAACTTTGATTATTTTCGTAGAAGGCTAAATAGACTTCAGTGTCTTAACTTAGTGAATGATGTTGATCACAGTGTGTTTGTACTTACCCAGTTCAAGAACAAGAGCTTCACTGTTTTGTAAAAGAGACTGGAGACTCTTCCATTGTGTTTTGTGGTCCTGAACAGGATGCAATGGAATTGGAATTGGAACTGTTGTGGAAAAGTGAGCCTACTTAGCAGTAATATTGATGCAGGAAGAATTAGATGATAAAAGTAATTGTAGTGAATTCATGGTTCTGTCCTTCTTGTGTGTCATTTTCTAAAACTAAATTATCTCTCTCTATTTGGATTTGCCTGGGTTATTTTAGGAAGTAGCAGATAATTAATTGAGCCCCCTGCTCACTGGCTCGTGTATTCCAAAGACCTTTATGGAGCCTCTGCTCTGTGAAATGCTGTGTTAGCAGTGGGGACACTAGGAGAAGCAGGACACCCCCACACCTAGAGTGACGGTCTAGGAGCTGCAGTCACATGAGGAAGGTGGAAAGACATCCCCTAGTCGCAATGAACAATGCAACCCAGGGCGGGGTGGTGGGGTTACAGGAGGAGTGTTGGGCTGTTGGTGCCTGAGCCAGGGTGGTTTGGAGCTTGGGAAAGCTGGGTTCCTTCTGTGGGAGGTGATTGTGATGAGGCTGGGTGGTGGCAGCCCTCAGACTTGCAGACAGTGTGTCTGGGGGGTGACGGGAAATTCTGAAATGGATCATTGCTGTGAGGTGTCCTTTTGCATCTTGGATAAAGTCCAGAGAGATCTCTTTCTTGGGCAGGAAGGAAGGGGCCCTGGCTCTTGTCACATTGCTGTTGATCACAGGGGCAAATGAGGTGTTTTCATACCCCATGCTGCTGCTAAGTCACCTCAGTCGTGTCCGACTCTGTGCGACCCCATAGACGGCAGCCCACCAGGCTCCCCCGTCCCTGGGATTCTCCAGGCAAGAACACTGGAGTGGGTTGCCATTTCCTTCTCCAATGCATGAAAGTGAAAAGTGAAAGTGAAGTCGCTCAGTCGTGCCCAACTCTTAGTGACCCCATGGACTGCAGCCTACCAGGCTCCTCCATCCATGGGATTTTCCAGGCAAGAGTACTGGAGTGGGGTGCCATTGCCTTCTCCGTACTCCAAGACTAGGTACGGGTAAAATATCAGACAAATCCCAATCAAGGGACATTGTACAAAACATCTACTGAGTACTCCTCAAAACTGTCAATATCATCCAAAACAAAGAAATGTTAAAGCTATGGGGAAGCCAAGGAGACATTACAACTAAATGTTAGGCTGGTTTCCTGGCCAGGATCCTGGAGTGGGTAAAACCTATAGAAATCTGAGTAAAGTATGGGCTTTAGTTGATAATAAATAATGCATCAATACTTCCTCATTAATACTTCCTCAGTAATTCCTCAGTAATAAATGTATCATATTAATGTAAGATATTAGTAAGCGGGGAAACTGGGTGAGGGCATATGAGAAGTCCACGATTTTCACAAATATTATTCAAATCTTAAAGGGTTACAATGGAAAAGCTCAAATTAAAGTCTATTGACAGTTTCAAAATAAAAAAAAAAAAAGACAACGAAACTTTGGAGAAAAGATGCTGAGTGTGTTTAAAAAAGGGCAAAACCAATACAATATTGTAAAGTAAAAAAGAAAAAAAAAGAAAAAGACACAATTTAAAAAAAAAAAAAAAAAGGAAAAAGAAAGGAAACCAAATGCAAGCACACAGAACCTGTAAGTCTGAAACAACCCTTGCTAAATTATCTTCAGCTTTTCCTCTCCCTTAACCTCCAACCCCATAGAATATACTAACTGGGCCTCTTCCACCACAGAAACATCTCTGGATCCACTTTTTTATCAAGCCCCACAAACACTACCCTGATCCAACCTCATGATGTTTTGCCTGGATATGGGAAGAGCCACCACCTGGAGGCCAGGGGTAGACCTGGAACCCTGTATTGCCCAAAATCCACTTTAAGACGATTGCCAGTGTTATCTGCCACAGAAGAAGTCTGGCAAGTTCCAGCACGGGTCAGTGTCTTGCCAAAGATAAAAGAGTCCAGAGCAAACCTTTAGCTGTGCATACATGAGAGTGTGCTCAGTCGCACAGCCATATCCGACTCTTTGCGACCCCATGGAATGCAGTCCCCCGGGCTCCTCTGTCCGTGGGATTTCCCAGGCAAGAATACTTGAGTGGACTGCCATTTCCTCCTCTAGAGTACCTTCCCACCCAGGGATCAAACTTGCGTCTCCCACATTGCAGGCGGATTCTTTAACAGAGCCTCCAGGGAAGCCATGAGGAAACACAGGGCCTTCTCAGAAGAGCAGAACATTCACTGAGACTCCTTAAGCCAGGGGAGGCGCCTGTCCAATCGCTGATGCCCTGGGCAAGATCAGCTTGGGAACAGGGTGGTGTGTTTCCACACAGAGGCTGTTGCAGAAGATGCTGGATCCTGGAATTGACCTCCAGAAAAGTCGGTGGGGGACAGGGGGCAGTTTGGGCCTCCTAGCAGCCAAAGGCCTGAGGTTCTTATGTACCCAGAGCAAGAACCCAACCACACCTAACAGTCATATCCAATAAGGGGCATGAGGAGTACCTGTTATGAGAGCTGTCACGTATCCATCCTGGAGTGAAACCTGGGGCTGTGGTCCTGGCCTTGGCCCCAGAGCACGGATGTCCTCATGGAGGCCGGGGTGGCAGCTCACCTGCAGCAGCATCTGCTCCCCCCTCCCTCTCCTGGCCAGTCCCGGGCAAGTCAGATGGGATCCCCAGGGCCTTGCTGCTTCCACCTCTCTGGGGCAGCCGACCCTCTGCACAGCCTGCACCCCTGGGAGGCCAGATTCCTCTCCTCCCTGGTTCCTTTCCAAATCCTCATTGGAGTCTGTGGCCTCTGGCACCTAGGAGAGCGTCCTGGGTACGATCCCTGCCATCTGCTAGAGCCTGTCCTCTGCTCAAACAGCCCGACTGGCTCCTAGCTGTCTCCACGGGTGGCTGACCAGACACCCCTCTGCCTCTCTTACTCAGGCTCAAAAGCCATGACCTAACAGTCACATTCAAAGACCCTGAGTTTACTCCAACACGTGGGATTCCACAGGGAATGGTCTGATACACCTCAGGATTATATAGATGTGCCCCGCACATCCATGGCAATGATTACTACTGACCCACCATGAGGAGACTCGCCCAGGGGCTGCGTCAAGTCCTGCGGGTTCGAGATGAAGCACCGTGGAAGGCGATGCTGCCCTGGGACTTCCAGATAAAGATACACACATGAGGTCATCAGGACCAGGGCCTAAGCCGTTCTCAGTGGGGGAGGGTGGGGGAGGGGGGCAGGCAGGACAAAACCCAAGGCCAGGTTCTGAGGGAGAGGGGGCACTGTGGGCAGCAGGGGTGGGAGGCCTCATGACTGGGGCCCATGGGGAGTATGCTCCCAACCCCAACAGAGACCTTTGGCAGCTGGCTGCTGTCCTCCTGATGGGAGACCGGGCAGAGCCCCGAAGGGGCTTTCAGTGCCTCTCACCGGGGGTGGTGGCAGGCTGTGGGTGGGGGTGGGTGGAATTCCTTCAGCCAGCTCCCTGTGGGCCAGCCTCTCTCAAGGATCAGAAGTGCAGGACTTTAGTCTCTGGGAGAGAAGCCTCACTCAGAGTTGTCTATGTCTGTGTGTTGTCCTGACTTGATGATTAACTCCCAGGCACCCGTGTCCCTTCAAAACAAATGGTCGTGACAAAAAAAAAAAAAATGCTTCTTTTCCAAATTCACTGGTCACGGGTCATCACATGACCCTTCCAAAGTGAAGAGGCCTTGGCAGGGCCGTGTCCCCATGTGTGCATGGAGAGAGGAAGACAAGAAGTGACTGAACACCTGCTGCTGCTGCTGCTGCTAAGTCGCTTCAGTCGTGTCCGACTCTGCGCCACCCCACAGACAGCAGCCCACCAGGCTCCCCCGTCCCTGGGATTCTCCAGGCAAGAACACTGGAGTGGGTTGCCATTTCCTTCTCCAATGCATGCAAGTGAAAAGTGAAAGTGAAGTTGCTCAGTCATGTCCGACTCGTAGCGACCCCATGGACTGCAGCCTACCAGGCTCCTCCATCCATGGGATTTTCCAGGCAAGAGTACTGGAGTGGGGTGCCATTGCCTTCCCCAACTGAATGCCTGACAGCTCTCCAATTCCACACTGCCTAGCAGATGCTCAACAAAGAGCAGCGGTTAGAACTTATAATGACACAATCTCCTTTGTTTTGGGGAAGAGAGTCTGAGCAGGTCACACGGGTCTTGAAATTCTCAACCATTTCCAAGTGTCCACTGACTATGTGGCAGATGCCACGTACGCGGCCAGAATCACATCTGTTCCCGTTGTTCTCTGGCACTCAGCAGGGAGAGCGGCCCCTTCAGCCCCCTGCACCCACCCGCACACCGCACTGCAGTAACCTCACCACCTCCTTAGGCCCGGAACTCGCTCCTGTCATTTGATGCCAGGCACAGCCTTAACCTGTTGAGTCTCTGCTGCCTCCACACTTCTGAACCTGCCTGAAGCCACGGACACTGGTGGATGTTGCATCTTTTCTGGCTAGTACGTATCTCTTTTGTCATTTGGATCTCAGACTCTGAGTCTAAGATAAATAAAAAAAAACCGTCAAAATCGCTGCTCTGTGTGTTTTCCTCTTAGGGGTTATATTATTCAACCTGGGTGTATGCATGTGTTTGAGGGGTGCGGAGCAGTGTCTTTCCCAGCTGGGAATCAAAGTTCCCAGGATCCAGTCACCCAGCAGGATTTCTCCACTTGGCAGCTTCTCTTCACTCATTTCATCCCTCTGAAATCTAGAGCATGTGCACAAGTGGCCAAAATAAAGTCCAGATGACCAAATAAATGGTCATTTCAATATACTTGGTAATCCGCTTTCCCAGGACAGAGAGTAGAGGGCCAGCCCAGGGACTGCTGGGCCATACTTCAAAGCAACATTTGCTCTTCTCCAGGATTCCAAGCAGATGGTGGGGCAGTGGTAGAAAACACGTCCTTTTCCCCTGTGGTCAACACCAATGCAACAACAGTCAGGACCCCTTCTTTCCTGCCCGAGAAAGAGATCTCTCTGTGTTTTATCCAAGATGCAAAAGGATACCTCACAGCGATGATCTGTTTCAGACTTTCCCGTCACCCCCAAGACACACTGCCTGCAAGTCTGAGGGATGCCACCACGCAGCCTCATCACGATCACCTCCCACAGAAGGAACCCAGCTTCCCAAAGCCCCCAGAACGCCCTGGCTCAGACACTGACATTCCAGCATTCCTCTAGGAGCCTGACCGCCCCGCCCTGTGTTGCCTGGTTTAGTGTGACTAGGGGACTTCTCTCCACCTTCTTCGTGTGACTACGGCTCCTAGATCATCGCTCATGGTGTGGGGGGTGTCCGGCTTCTCCTAGTGTCCCCACTGCTAACCCAGCCTTTCATGGAGCAGTGGCTCCATAAAGGTCTTCAGAATACACAAGCCAGTGAGCGGGGGGCTCAATTCATTATCTGCTGATTCCTTAAATAACCCAGGCAAATCCAAATGAACAAGAGATTATTTAGTTTTTGAAAATGACACACAAGAAGGACAGAACCATGAATTCACTACAATTACTTTTATCATCTCTTCCATCATCAATATTACTGCTAAGCAAGCTCACTTTTCCACAACAGTTCTAATTCCAATTCCATTGCATCCTGTTCAGGACCACAAAATACAATGGAAGAGTTTCCGATCTCTTTTACGAAACAGCAAAACTCTTGCTCACGAACTGGGTAAGCACAAACGCACTGTGATCAGCATCATTCATGAAGCTAAGACACTGAAGTCTATTTAGCCTTCTATGAAAACAATCAAAGTTTGAAAATTTTCTAAGGAGAACTGGTGAATCTCCACGTCATCGTACAGAACAGGAATGCAAAGAAGCTGATACACTGGTTCCCCAAACTGCCCCAGGCCCTCACTTCTGAGAAGGCTGACCGCAACCTCTTCAATCTCAGAGCCAAGGATCACCTGGATGCTGCTCTGGCTCAGGCCACCTCATCCTCCTCCCTTGCAGCCTCTGCAGACTGCAGTGGGAAGGTCCTCAAAGCCCTTTGTTTGACCCTGAGCAGAAATGCCATGACTTCCCACTTGCTGGTCTCCGCATAAGCCCGGGGACCCCACAGGAACTCATAGCGAGCAGGGTGGCTGTAAGGCACCTGCCGGTACTCCAGGTACCCCTCCTGCACCCACGCGTGGGTCAGAAGCGCCCTGGGCTCCCCAAAGATGCAGTGCACACTCCCGACACACACACCCAATCTGCTGAGTGCTCCCCAGACCTTCTCCTCAGGGGCACGGTCTCCATTCCGCATGATCAGGTTAAGGACCAGCACCAGGAGGCCAGCCTTGGGGATGCTCTGCCCACTGTTCAGCATTGCGTTGCAGGTGAGGCCCAGGATGGGGACCATGATGTAGATGTGCTCCCTGGGGTCCACCTCCTTCACTTCCACGCCAAAGACCAGCTGCAGGCACTGCGAGGCTTGGTTGAAGACCACCGGGAAGTATTCCTGGTTATCCCTGAGGACCTTATTCAGCATTTCCGCCTGGGAGGTCAGCTCCTTGGCTCGATACTTGAGGAGCAGGAACTTCATTAGGCTAGCTATCATCTCATTCAGCGCTTCCTGGGGCAAGGACTCCCCAGTGCCTAAGGAGGACACTGTGGGGGAGGAGGCCGAGGCGGATGCAGCCACCCCTGCCTCAGCCCCCAAGAGCTGCACATTCACCGGGCCCTGGGCCTCGCCAGGGTCCTGAAAATCTTCCTCGGGCTTGCTCAGTTCACTCATCTCGACCACGAGCGCGATACCTGGGATCAAACCACAGACAGGAGTCAGCCAGGGTGACAGATGGGGACCACAGGCCAGGCTGGGGGAGAGAGGGGCTGTGAATGGCCTCAGCTGAGCACCACACCCTGGGCGGACTGACACAGGCAACCTACAGGTCTCCTCTTGAGGGCTGGGTGCTCTCAGACCTCACAGGGGCAAGCCTCCAGGGCAGCCAGTCCCCTGGCTACCGGAAGGAGGAAGTGAGGTGGCTCCGCAGGGTGCAGTCAGCACAGTCCAAGATTTCCAAGGCTGACAAGGTGGGGGATTAGGCCCTTGTGGGGTCCCTTCTGTTCTGGGGTGGGGAGCCCCTGGTGCACACTCAGGGTACCCTCCTCACCTTGACCCCTGGTACTGCCTGGACCTCCTCTGCCCTCTGACCTCAGGACACCAGCTGCAGCCCTCTGCCTTCGCCTCCTGGTTCCTGCAGCTCCTGTGAGAAAAAGGGAGGGGGCAGCTCGGGGGTATCCTGTGGCACTGCCCTGAGCCTTCTGTGACAGTACGAGGGGTGGACTCTGTGAGGTCCCCCCAGTTGTGTGGCGGGAGGTCCCCTCAGGGCTCCCTTGTAGTGCTCACCTTGCCCCTGGCACGACCTGGTCCCTCCCCTCTGGGGACCTGCATGGAAATTCAGAACAAGATCCCAGCCTCCACAGAAAGCGCTGAGGGGCTCCACACGCTGCCGAACCTGCCCAGGGCTTCCTGTGGGTCCTAGGCTGGGGAGATGCTCGGTCATCAGCTCCTCCTCACGTCCTGCCTGGCCTCCCAGCACTGACCACAGGGGTGGGGGTCTGCTTAGTCCTCCCTCGGGTTTGGGGAGTTCAGCCTCTGCCGACCTGAAGCCTCTGCCCTCCGCCCAGAAAAAACCTCACCTCCCGAGGTCCCTAAGCCAGAAGTCAAGAAACTGCTCACCCCACTCTAGGGCCTCCAAGAGTCCCCACAAGGGCTAGGATCCCTGCCTCCCTGTTGGGGTCTTTCCGCCTCAGTCCATCCTTGCATGCAGCCTGGCCCTCAGGCAGGACCGGAGACTGTCCCGTCCGCCATTTTGAGACCCCTCCGCTTTCACAAGATCCCCAGTCTCTCTGAGACCAGCATGTGAGAAAGGCAGACAGACAGAATGTGCTCCCAGGGCCGACTACAGGGGCGGGGATCTGTGGGGTTCCGTCGGTCCTCATGCAGGGTCCCCTCAGTCCTCCTTCAGGCACCTCACCTGCCTCCGGCCGGGACCTGGGATTCTCGCCTCTCCCCAGCTGAAGCCCCGCCCCTTATACCAGGGCCCCAGTCTCTCCAAGACCCGGATGTCAGGAAGTCAGACCATGCCTGCTGCGCTCATCCTACCCCCACAGTTGCCCTGGACTGACGGCAGAGATGAGCTTCTCTGAGGTGTCCTCTGATTGGAGTTCAGGGTCCTCTAGTTCCTCCTCAGGGTCCTCAACCTGACACCCCACCAGACCTGGGAATTGGACCACCTAAGGCTCCGCCCCATATGCAAGGTCCCCAGTCTGAGATCCGGACGTCAGGAAGTCAGGCCGCCTAACCAGGTCTCCAGTCTGAGATCAGGATATGAGGAAGTGAAACCCCGCACATTGGGCTCATCCTACCCCAGGGCCGCCAAGGACCGGCAGCAGCTACAAGCTTCTCTGAGGTCTCCTCCGATTGGGGTCCAGAGCCCGCTCAGTCCTCCCTCAGGGTCCTCAACTTGAAACTCTGGAGGAGCCGGGCTTCTTCCCTCTGCTCACCTGAGGCCACGCCCCCTTTCCCAGGTCCCCAGTTTCTCTGAGACCTGGATGTCAGGAAATGCAACATGTGCTCATCCACCCTCTGTGCTCCCTGAGCCTTGATGTGAGGGTCCCGCCTCTGGTCAACACAAAGGGCATCCCCAGATCTGTCAGGGCTCAAGATGTGGTCCCTGAGGGATGATGAAAGGCAACCCCACTGATCCCTGCCCCTGCTGTCAGCCCTGGGCCACCCTGGTGGTGGGATGAGCACTTGGCAGCCTGTTCTGACTTGCGCATCTGCGTCTCAGAGACATTAGGCAACTGTTAGACGGGGCAGGGCCTCAGATGGGCAGGCGGGAAGATCTTAGTTATTTTGAGGGTCAAGGTGAGGACACTGAGGGAGGACTCAGGGGCTGCTGGACCGCAGAGCAGAGTGGGCCCTGGGAGGACACAGGGCAGACGAACCATGCTGTGTTTCCTGACATCCGGGTGTCAGAGAGACTGGGGACCTGGTATAGGGGGCTGACTTCCTGACATCCAGGTCTCAGAGAAACTGGGGTCCTGACATAAGGGATGGGGCATGAGTGGGGAGAGGAGAGAATCCAAAGTCCTACACAGAGACAAGTTGAGGTCCCTGAGGGACGACTGAAGGGACCCCAAGTGAAGACTCTAGGGACCCCAAGGTGAGACTGATGGAACCCCACAGATCTCAGCCCCTGTTATCGGCCCTGGGAGCCCTCGGGGTGAGAAGAGCACACTTGGTCTGTCCTGTCTTCCTGAGATCCGGGTCTGTGAGAGTAGGGACCTGGTGTGAGGAGCAGGGACCTCTTCCCACCTTTCCTGGTGGGGAGAGGACAGAGCCTAGGTCCACCAGAAGTCAAGGTGAACACCCTGAGTGAGGACTGAGGGTAGTCAGATCTCAGACCAGAGGGAACCCTGGTAGTCCCCAGGCAGGACGACCTCATGCCGCATTGCCTGACATCCCTGTCAGAGAGACAGGTGAAAGCAGCAGAGCCTCCAGATTGCAGACAGGACACTTGCAGGTCTTGCCTGGAGTACAGGCTCCATGCGAGGAGGGACAGAGGCAGTTAGACCCCAACAGGGAGGGATCTTGGCCCTTGCAGGAGGGTCTTGGAGGGCCCAGAGCAGGGTGAGCAGGGTGAGCAGTTTCTTGACATCTGGCCTAGGGACCTCGTGAGATGAGGTTTTTCGGGTGGAGTGCGGATGGCTTCAGGTTAGCAGAGGCTGGACACACCAACCCTGATGGAGGACTAAGCAGACCCCCGCCCCTGCGGTCAGTGCTGGGAGGCCAGGCAGGACGTGAGGAGGAGTTGAGGACCGAGCATCTCCCCAGCCTAGGACCCGCGGGATTCCCTGGGCAGGTGCAGCCTCATGTGGGGCCCCTCAGCACTTTTTGTTCAGGCTAGGGTCTTGTTCTGAGTTTCCTCGCAGGTCCCCAGAGGGTAGGGGCCAGATTGTACCAGGGGAAAGGTGAGCACTGCAAGAGAGCCCTGAGGGGACCTCCCACCACACAAAACTGAGGGGACCTCACAGAGTCCACTGCTCGTACCGTCAGAGAAGGCTCAGGGCTGTGCCACAGGATACCCCCAGCTGCCTCCTCCCTTTCTCTCACAGGAGCTCCAGGAACCAGGAGGCAAAAGCAGAGGTCTGAGGGCCATGTCCTGAAGTCAGAGAGCAGAGGTGGTCCAGGCAGTACCAGGAGTCAAGATGAGGAGGGTGCCCTGAGTGTGCACCAGGGGCTCCCCATCCCAGAACAGAGGGGACCCCACAAGGGCCTAATCCCACTACCTTGTCAGTTGTGGAAATCTTGGACTGTGCTGACTGCACCCTGGGGAGACACCTCACTTCCTTCTTCAGGTAGCCAGGGGACTGGATGCCCTGGAGGCTTGCCCCTGTGAAGTCTGAGAGCACCTTTCAAGAGGAGATGTGTAAGTGGCCTGTGGCCGTCCAGGCTGTGGTTTTCAGCTGAGGCTGTTCACAGCCCCTCTCTCCACCATCCAGGCCCGTGGTCCCCATATGTGCCCATCTCCCCCCCCCCCCACCCCCGCCTCACTCCTGCCTCAGGCTGTGGTTTGATCCCAGGCATCGCCCTCATGGTCGAGATGAGTGAGCTGAGCAAGCCCGAGGAAGAACTTAGGACCCAGGCCCAGGGCCCAGTGGAGGCTCAGCTCTTGGGGCCTGAGGCAGGGGAGACTGCATCTGCCCCCCCACCAGTCTCTGCCCTTGCCCCCGGTAGCTCTGAATGAGATGGTGGCCAACCTGATTAAGTTCCTGCTGCTCAAGTATCCAGCCAAGGAGCTGACCTCCCAGGTGAAAATGCTAAAGAAGGCCCTCAGGGATAACCAGGAGCACTTTCCGGCAGTCTTCAGCCAAGCCTCACAGTGCCTGCAGCTGGTCTGTGGTGTGGAGGTGAAGAAGGTGGAACCCAGGGAGCACATCTACATCATGGTCCCCACCATGGGCCTCACCTATGATGTGATGCTGAACAGTGGGCAGGGCCTGCCCAGGGCCAGCCTCCTGGTGCTGGTCCTCAGCCTCATCATGTGGAATGCAGACCACGCCCCTGAGGAGAAGGTCTGGGGAGCACTCAGCAGGATGGGTGTGTGTGTCAAGAGTGAGCACTGCAACTTTGGGGAGCCCAGGGAGCTGCTTACCCACACGTGGGTGCAGGAGGGGTACCTGGCATACCGGCAGGTGCCTGACAGCCACCCTGCCCGCTCTGAGTTCCTGTGGGTTCCCCAGGCCTATGCGGAGACCAGCAAGTGGGAAGCCATGGCATTTCTGCTCAGGGTCAAACAAAGGGCTTTGAGGGCCTTCCCACCCCTGTCTACAGAGGCTGCAAGGGAGGAGGACGAGGCGGCCTGAGCCAGAGCAGCATCCAGGTGATCCTTCCCTCTGTGATTGAAGAGGGAGAGATCAGCCTTCTCAGAAGTGCTGGCCCAGGCCAGTTGGGGAAACTGGTGTATAGCATCTTTGGGTTCCTGTTCTCTATGATGACATGGGGATTCATCTGTTTTCTTTAGAGAACTTTCAAACTTTGATTATTTTCGTAGAAGGCTAAATAGACTTCAGTGTCTTAACTTAGTGAATGATGTTGATCACAGTGTGTTTGTACTTACCCAGTTCAAGAACAAGAGCTTCACTGTTTTGTAAAAGAGACTGGAGACTCTTCCATTGTGTTTTGTGGTCCTGAACAGGATGCAATGGAATTGGAATTGGAACTGTTGTGGAAAAGTGAGCCTACTTAGCAGTAATATTGATGCAGGAAGAATTAGATGATAAAAGTAATTGTAGTGAATTCATGGTTCTGTCCTTCTTGTGTGTCATTTTCTAAAACTAAATTATCTCTCTCTATTTGGATTTGCCTGGGTATTTTAGGAAGTAGCAGATAATTAATTGAGCCCCCTGCTCACTGGCTCGTGTATTCCAAAGACCTTATGGAGCCTCTGCTCTGTGAAATGCTGTGTTAGCAGTGGGGACCACTAGGAGAAGCAGGACACCCCCACACCTAGAGTGACGGTCTAGGAGCTGCAGTCACATGAGGAAGTGGAGGAAAGACATCCCCTAGTCGCAATGAAACATGCAACCCAGGGCGGGGTGGTGGGGTTACAGGAGGGAGTGTTGGGCTGTTGGTGCCTGAGCCAGGGTGGTTTGGAGCTTGGGAAAGCTGGGTTCCTTCTGTGGGAGGTGATTGTGATGAGGCTGGGTGGTGGCAGCCCTCAGACTTGCAGACAGTGTGTTCTGGGGGGGTGACGGGAAATTCTGAAATGGATCATTGCTGTGAGGTGTTCCTTTTGCATCTTGGATAAAGTCCAGAGAGATCTCTTTCTTGGGCAGGGAAGGAAGGGGCCCTGGCTCTTGTCACATTGCTGTTGATCACAGGGGCAAATGAGGTGTTTTCATACCCCATTGCTGCTGCTAAGTCACCTCAGTCGTGTCCGACTCTGTGCGACCCCATAGACGGCAGCCCACCAGGCTCCCCCGTCCCTGGGATTCTCCAGGCAAGAACACTGGAGTGGGTTTGCCATTTCCTTCTCCAATGCATGAAAGTGAAAAGTGAAAGTGAAGTCGCTCAGTCGTGCCCAACTCTTAGTGACCCCATGGACTGCAGCCCTACCAGGCTCCTCCATCCATGGGATTTTCCAGGCAAGAGTACTGGAGTGGGGTGCCATTGCCTTCTCCGTACTCCAAGACTAGGTACGGGTAAAATATCAGACAAATCCCAATCAAGGGACATTGTACAAACATCTACTGAGTACTCCTCAAAACTGTCAATATCATCCAAAACAAAGAAATGTTAAAGCTATGGGGAAGCCAAGGAGACATTACAACTAAATGTTAGGCTGGGTTTCCTGGCCAGGATCCTGGAGTGGGTAAAACCTATAGAAATCTGAGTAAAGTATGGGCTTTAGTTGATAATAAATAATGCATCAATACTTCCTCATTAATACTTCCCTCAGTAATTCCTCAGTAATAAATGTATCATATAATGTAAGATATTAGTAAGCGGGGAGGAAATGGGTGAGGCATATGAGAAGTCCTACGATTTTCACAAATATTATTCAAATCTTAAAGGGTTACAATGGAAAAGCTCAAATTAAAGTCTATTGACAGTTTCAAAATAAAAAAAAAAAAAGACAACGAAACTTTGGAGAAAAGATGCTGAGTGTGTTTAAAAAGGGCAAACCAATACAATATTGTAAAGTAAAAAAAAAAAAAAAAAAGAAAAAGACACAATTTAAAAAAAAAAAAAAAAAAAGGAAAAAGAAAGGAAAACAAATGAAGCACACAGAACCTGTTAAGTCTGAAACAACCCTTTGCTAAATTATCTTCAGCTTTTCCTCTCCCTTAACCTCCAACCCCATGGTAATATACTAAATGGGCCTCTTCCACCACAGAAAAATCTCTGGATCACTTTTTTATCAAGCCCCACAAACACTACCCTGATCCAACCTCATGATGTTTTGCCTGGATATGGGAAAGCACCACCTGGAGGCCAGGGGTAGACCTGGGAACCCGTATTGCCCAAAAAATCCACTTTAAAGACGATTGCCAGTGTTATCTGCCACAGAAAAGAAGTCTGGCCAAGTTCCAGCACGGGTCAGTGTCTTGCCAAAGATTAAAAAGAGTCCAGAGCAAACCTTTAGCTGTGCATACATGAGAGTGTGCTCAGTCGCACAGCCATATCCGACTCTTTGCGACCCCATGGAATGCAGTCCCCCGGGCTCCTCTGTCCGTGGGATTTCCCAGGCAAGAATACTTGAGTGGACTGCCATTTCCTCCTCTAGAGTACCTTCCCACCCAGGGATCAAACTTGCGTCTCCCACATTGCAGGCGGATTCTTTAACAGAGCCTCCAGGGAAGCCATGAGGAAACACAGGGCCTTCTCAGAAGAGCAGAACATTCACTGAGACTCCTTAAGCCAGGGGAGGCGCCTGTCCAATCGCTGATGCCCTGGGCAAGATCAGCTTGGGAACAGGGTGGTGTGTTTCCACACAGAGGCTGTTGCAGAAGATGCTGGATCCTGGAATTGACCTCCAGAAAAGTCGGTGGGGGACAGGGGGCAGTTTGGGCCTCCTAGCAGCCAAAGGCCTGAGGTTCTTATGTACCCAGAGCAAGAACCCAACCACACCTAACAGTCATATCCAATAAGGGGCATGAGGAGTACCTGTTATGAGAGCTGTCACGTATCCATCCTGGAGTGAAACCTGGGGCTGTGGTCCTGGCCTTGGCCCCAGAGCACGGATGTCCTCATGGAGGCCGGGGTGGCAGCTCACCTGCAGCAGCATCTGCTCCCCCCTCCCTCTCCTGGCCAGTCCCGGGCAAGTCAGATGGGATCCCCAGGGCCTTGCTGCTTCCACCTCTCTGGGGCAGCCGACCCTCTGCACAGCCTGCACCCCTGGGAGGCCAGATTCCTCTCCTCCCTGGTTCCTTTCCAAATCCTCATTGGAGTCTGTGGCCTCTGGCACCTAGGAGAGCGTCCTGGGTACGATCCCTGCCATCTGCTAGAGCCTGTCCTCTGCTCAAACAGCCCGACTGGCTCCTAGCTGTCTCCACGGGTGGCTGACCAGACACCCCTCTGCCTCTCTTACTCAGGCTCAAAAGCCATGACCTAACAGTCACATTCAAAGACCCTGAGTTTACTCCAAACGTGGGATTCCACAGGGAATGGTCTGATACACCTCAGGATTATATAGATGTGCCCCGCACATCCATGGCAATGATTACTACTGACCCACCATGAGGAGACTCGCCCAGGGGCTGCGTCAAGTCCTGCGGGTTCGAGATGAAGCACCGTGGAAGGCGATGCTGCCCTGGGACTTCCAGATAAAGATACACACATGAGGTCATCAGGACCAGGGCCTAAGCCGTTCTCAGTGGGGGAGGGTGGGGGAGGGGGGCAGGCAGGACAAAACCCAAGGCCAGGTTCTGAGGGAGAGGGGGCACTGTGGGCAGCAGGGGTGGGAGGCCTCATGACTGGGGCCCATGGGGAGTATGCTCCCAACCCCAACAGAGACCTTTGGCAGCTGGCTGCTGTCCTCCTGATGGGAGACCGGGCAGAGCCCCGAAGGGGCTTTCAGTGCCTCTCACCGGGGGTGGTGGCAGGCTGTGGGTGGGGGTGGGTGGAATTCCTTCAGCCAGCTCCCTGTGGGCCAGCCTCTCTCAAGGATCAGAAGTGCAGGACTTTAGTCTCTGGGAGAGAAGCCTCACTCAGAGTTGTCTATGTCTGTGTGTTGTCCTGACTTGATGATTAACTCCCAGGCACCCGTGTCCCTTCAAAACAAATGGTCGTGACAAAAAAAAAAAAAATGCTTCTTTTCCAAATTCACTGGTCACGGGTCATCACATGACCCTTCCAAAGTGAAGAGGCCTTGGCAGGGCCGTGTCCCCATGTGTGCATGGAGAGAGGAAGACAAGAAGTGACTGAACACCTGCTGCTGCTGCTGCTGCTAAGTCGCTTCAGTCGTGTCCGACTCTGCGCCACCCCACAGACAGCAGCCCACCAGGCTCCCCCGTCCCTGGGATTCTCCAGGCAAGAACACTGGAGTGGGTTGCCATTTCCTTCTCCAATGCATGCAAGTGAAAAGTGAAAGTGAAGTTGCTCAGTCATGTCCGACTCGTAGCGACCCCATGGACTGCAGCCTACCAGGCTCCTCCATCCATGGGATTTTCCAGGCAAGAGTACTGGAGTGGGGTGCCATTGCCTTCCCCAACTGAATGCCTGACAGCTCTCCAATTCCACACTGCCTAGCAGATGCTCAACAAAGAGCAGCGGTTAGAACTTATAATGACACAATCTCCTTTGTTTTGGGGAAGAGAGTCTGAGCAGGTCACACGGGTCTTGAAATTCTCAACCATTCCAAGTGTCCACTGACTATGTGGCAGATGCCACGTACGCGGCCAGAATCACATCTGTTCCCGTTGTTCTCTGGCACTCAGCAGGGAGAGCGGCCCCTTCAGCCCCCTGCACCCACCCGCACACCGCACTGCAGTAACCTCACCACCTCCTTAGGCCGGAACTCGCTCCTGTCATTTGATGCCAGGCACAGCCTTAACCTGTTGAGTCTCTGCTGCCTCCACACTTCTGAACCTGCCTGAAGCCACGGACACTGGTGGATGTTGCATCTTTTCTGGCTAGTACGTATCTCTTTTGTCATTTGGATCTCAGACTCTGAGTCTAAGATAAATAAAAAAAAACCGTCAAAATCGCTGCTCTGTGTGTGTTTCCTCTTAGGGGTTATATTATTCAACCTGGGTGTATGCATGTGTTTGAGGGGTGCGGAGCAGTGTCTTTCCAGCTGGGAATCAAAGTTCCCAGGATCCAGTCACCCAGCAGGATTTCTCCACTTGGCAGCTTCTCTTCACTCATTTCATCCCTCTGAAATCTAGAGCATGTGCACAAGTGGCCAAAATAAAGTCCAGATGACCAATAAATGGTCATTTCAATATACTTGGTAATCCGCTTTCCCAGGACAGAGAGTAGAGGGCCAGCCCAGGGACTGCTGGGCCATACTTCAAAGCAACATTTGCTCTTCTCCAGGATTCCAAGCAGATGGTGGGGCAGTGGTAGAAAACACGTCCTTTTCCCCTGTGGTCAACACCAATGCAACAACAGTCAGGACCCCTTCTTTCCTGCCCGAGAAAGAGATCTCTCTGTGTTTTATCCAAGATGCAAAAGGATACCTCACAGCGATGATCTGTTTCAGACTTTCCCGTCACCCCCAAGACACACTGCCTGCAAGTCTGAGGGATGCCACCACGCAGCCTCATCACGATCACCTCCCACAGAAGGAACCCAGCTTCCCAAAGCCCCCAGAACGCCCTGGCTCAGACACTGACATTCCAGCATTCCTCTAGGAGCCTGACCGCCCCGCCCTGTGTTGCCTGGTTTAGTGTGACTAGGGGACTTCTCTCCACCTTCTTCGTGTGACTACGGCTCCTAGATCATCGCTCATGGTGTGGGGGGTGTCCGGCTTCTCCTAGTGTCCCCACTGCTAACCCAGCCTTTCATGGAGCAGTGGCTCCATAAAGGTCTTCAGAATACACAAGCCAGTGAGCGGGGGGGCTCAATTCATTATCTGCTGATTCCTTAAATAACCCAGGCAAATCCAAATGAACAAGAGATTATTTAGTTTTTGAAAATGACACACAAGAAGGACAAGGACAGAACCATGAATTCACTACAATTACTTTTATCATCTCTTCCATCATCAATATTACTGCTAAGCAAGCTCACTTTCCACAACAGTTCTAATTCCAATTCCATTGCATCCTGTTCAGGACCACAAAATACAATGGAAGAGTTTCCGATCTCTTTTACGAAACAGCAAAACTCTTGCTCACGAACTGGGTAAGCACAAACGCACTGTGATCAGCATCATTCATGAAGCTAAGACACTGAAGTCTATTTAGCCTTCTATGAAAACAATCAAAGTTTGAAAATTTTCTAAGGAGAACTGGTGAATCTCCACGTCATCGTACAGAACAGGAATGCAAAGAAGCTGATACACTGGTTCCCCAAACTGCCCCAGGCCCTCACTTCTGAGAAGGCTGACCGCAACCTCTTCAATCTCAGAGCCAAGGATCACCTGGATGCTGCTCTGGCTCAGGCCACCTCATCCTCCTCCCTTGCAGCCTCTGCAGACTGCAGTGGGAAGGTCCTCAAAGCCCTTTGTTTGACCCTGAGCAGAAATGCCATGACTTCCCACTTGCTGGTCTCCGCATAAGCCCGGGGACCCCACAGGAACTCATAGCGAGCAGGGTGGCTGTAAGGCACCTGCCGGTACTCCAGGTACCCCTCCTGCACCCACGCGTGGGTCAGAAGCGCCCTGGGCTCCCCAAAGATGCAGTGCACACTCCCGACACACACACCCAATCTGCTGAGTGCTCCCCAGACCTTCTCCTCAGGGCACGGTCTCCATTCCGCATGATCAGGTTAAGGACCAGCACCAGGAGGCCAGCCTTGGGGATGCTCTGCCCACTGTTCAGCATTGCGTTGCAGGTGAGGCCCAGGATGGGGACCATGATGTAGATGTGCTCCCTGGGGTCCACCTCCTTCACTTCCACGCCAAAGACCAGCTGCAGGCACTGCGAGGCTTGGTTGAAGACCACCGGGAAGTATTCCTGGTTATCCCTGAGGACCTTATTCAGCATTTCCGCCTGGGAGGTCAGCTCCTTGGCTCGATACTTGAGGAGCAGGAACTTCATTAGGCTAGCTATCATCTCATTCAGCGCTTCCTGGGGCAAGGACTCCCCAGTGCCTAAGGAGGACACTGTGGGGGAGGAGGCGAGGCGGATGCAGCCACCCCTGCCTCAGCCCCCAAGAGCTGCACATTCACCGGGCCCTGGGCCTCGCCAGGGTCCTGAAAATCTTCCTCGGGCTTGCTCAGTTCACTCATCTCGACCACGAGCGCGATACCTGGGATCAAACCACAGACAAACAGAGACAGGAGTCCCAGGGTGACAGATGGGGACCACAGGCCAGGCTGGGGGAGAGAGGGGCTGTGAATGGCCTCAGCTGAGCACCACACCCTGGGCGGACTGACACAGGCAACCTACAGGTCTCCTCTTGAGGGCTGGGTGCTCTCAGACCTCACAGGGGCAAGCCTCCAGGGCAGCCAGTCCCCTGGCTACCGGAAGGAGGAAGTGAGGTGGCTCCGCAGGGTGCAGTCAGCACAGTCCAAGATTTCCAAGGCTGACAAGGTGGGGGATTAGGCCCTTGTGGGGTCCCTTCTGTTCGGGGTGGGGAGCCCTGGTGCACACTCAGGGTACCCTCCTCACCTTGACCCCTGGTACTGCCTGGACCCTCCTCTGCCCTCTGACCTCAGGACACCAGCTGCAGCCCTCTGCCTTCGCCTCCTGGTTCCTGCAGCTCCTGTGAGAAAAAGGGAGGGGGCAGCTCGGGGGTATCCTGTGGCACTGCCCTGAGCCTTCTGTGACAGTACGAGGGGTGGACTCTGTGAGGTCCCCCCAGTTGTGTGGCGGGAGGTCCCCTCAGGGCTCCTTGTAGTGCTCACCTTGCCCCTGGCACGACCTGGTCCCTCCCCTCTGGGGACCTGCATGGAAATTCAGAACAAGATCCCAGCCTCCACAGAAAGCGCTGAGGGGCTCCACACGCTGCCGAACCTGCCCAGGGCTTCCTGTGGGTCCTAGGCTGGGGAGATGCTCGGTCATCAGCTCCTCCTCACGTCCTGCCTGGCCTCCCAGCACTGACCACAGGGGTGGGGGTCTGCTTAGTCCTCCCTCGGGTTTGGGGAGTTCAGCCTCTGCCGACCTGAAGCCTCTGCCCTCCGCCCAGAAAAAAACCTCACCTCCCGAGGTCCCTAAGCCAGAAGTCAAGAAACTGCTCACCCCACTCTAGGGCCTCCAAGAGTCCCCACAAGGGCTAGGATCCCTGCCTCCCTGTTGGGGTCTTTCCGCCTCAGTCCATCCTTGCATGCAGCCTGGCCCTCAGGCAGGACCGGAGACTGTCCCGTCCGCCATTTTGAGACCCCTCCGCTTTCACAAGATCCCCAGTCTCTCTGAGACCAGCATGTGAGAAAGGCAGACAGACAGAATGTGCTCCCAGGCCGACTACAGGGGCGGGGATCTGTGGGGTTCCGTCGGTCCTCATGCAGGGTCCCCTCAGTCCTCCTTCAGGCACCTCACCTGCCTCCGGCGGACCTGGGATTCTCGCCTCTCCCCAGCTGAAGCCCCGCCCCTTATACCAGGGCCCCAGTCTCTCCAAGACCCGGATGTCAGGAAGTCAGACCATGCCTGCTGCGCTCATCCTACCCCCACAGTTGCCCTGGACTGACGGCAGAGATGAGCTTCTCTGAGGTGTCCTCTGATTGGAGTTCAGGGTCCTCTAGTTCCTCCTCAGGGTCTCAACCTGACACCCCACCAGACCTGGGAATTGGACCACCTAAGGCTCCGCCCCATATGCAAGGTCCCCAGTCTGAGATCCGGACGTCAGGAAGTCAGGCCGCCTAACCAGGTCTCCAGTCTGAGATCAGGATATGAGGAAGTGAAACCCCGCACATTGGGCTCATCCTACCCCAGGGCCGCCAAGGACCAGCAGCAGCTACAAGCTTCTCTGAGGTCTCCTCCGATTGGGGTCCAGAGCCCGCTCAGTCCTCCCTCAGGGTCCTCAACTTGAAACTCTGGAGGAGCCGGGCTTCTTCCCTCTGCTCACCTGAGGCCACGCCCCCTTCCCAGGTCCCCAGTTTCTCTGAGACCTGGATGTCAGGAAATGCAACATGTGCTCATCCACCCTCTGTGCTCCCTGAGCCTTGATGTGAGGG
>NW_020867779.1:0-23747 GCF_003369695.1 Bos indicus x Bos taurus
GCTATCATGTACTGATCACGTGGCTAATCATGCACTGCTCATGTGACAGAGCATGCACTGATCACGTAGCTATCATGCATTGATCACTGGTCTATCATGTACTGATCACGTGAACTGCACATGCAGTGATCACGTTGTAGGCAATGATCACGGGCTATCATGCACTGCTCATGTGACTGAGCATGCACTGATTACGTAGCTATCATGCATTGATCACTTGACTATCATGCACTGAACACGTGGCTGATCATACACTGATCACGTGACTGCACAATGCACTGATCACGTGACTGATCATACAGTGATCACGTGGCTGATCAGGCACTGATTACGTCGCTGATCATGCACTGATCTCATATCTATCATGCACTGATCACATGGCTATCATGCACTGATCAAGTGGCTGATCATACCACTGATCACGTGACTTGACATGCACTTGATCACGAGTCTGATTATGCACTGATCACTTGGCTGATCATGCACTGATCACAAGCTGATCATACACTGATCACGTGACTGTGCATGCAACTGATCACGTGGCTGATCATGCACTGATCACGTGGCTGTTCATGCAATGATAATCTTGGCCTATCCTAAACGATGATTTGTGTCTGATCATGCACATCTTCATGGCCTTATCATGCACTGATCATGTGGCTGATCATTGCAATGATCACGAAGCTGATCATACACTGATCACGTGACTGTGCCTGCACTGACCATGTGGTTGATCATGCACTGGATCACGTGGGAGAGCATGAACTGATCACGTGGCTGATCATACACTGATCACGTGGACTGATCATGCACTATCACTTTGCGTATTATGCAATGATCACGTGGCTGATCATACGCTGATCACGTGGCTGTTCATGCACTGATCACGTGGCTGAAATACACTGATCAAATTACTGATGATGCATTGATCACGTGCCTGATCATGCACTGATCACGAAGCTGGTCATACACTGATCACGTGGCTGATCATACACTGATCACGTGACTGATCATGCACTAATCACGTTGCGGATTATGCAATGATCACGTGGCTGTTCATGCACTGTTCACGTGGCTGAAATACACTGAACAAATTACTGATAATGCACTGATCACGTGCCTGTTCATGCACTGTTCACGAAGCTGATCATACACTGATCACGTGGCTGATCATACACTGATCACATGACTGTGCATGCACTGATCACGTGGCTGATCATGCACTGATCATTTGGCTGATAATGCACTGATCACGTGGCTGATCATGCACTTATCACGTGGCTGATCATACACTGATCACGTGGCTGATCATGCACTGATTACGTGGCTTATCATACACTGATCACATGACTTATCATGCACTGATCAGGTGCCTGATCATGCACTAATCACGTACCTGATCATGCACTGATCATTTGGCTGATCATACACTGATCCCGTGACTGGGCATGCACTGATCACTTGACTGATCATTCACTGATCACCTGGCTATAATGCACTGATCATGTGTCTATAATGCACTAATCACGTGACTGCGCATGAACTGATCACTTACCTGTTCATGCACTGATTACGTGGCTATCATGCACTGATCATGTGGCTGATCATGCAATGATCACGAAGCTGATCATACACTGATCGCGTGACTGTGCCTGCACTGATCATGTGGTTTATCATGCACTGATCACGTGGGAGATCATGAACTGATCACGTGGCTGATCATACACTGATCACGTGACTGATCATGCACTAATCACGTTGCGGATTATGCAATGATCACGTAGCTGTTCATGCACTGATTACGTGGCTGAAATACACTGATCAAATTACTGATAATGCACTGATCACGTGCCTGATCATGCACTGATCACGAAGCTGATCATACACTGATCACGTGGCTGATCATACACTGATCACATGACTGTGCATGCACTCATCACGTGGCTGATCATGCACTGATCACGTTGCTTATCATGCACTGATCAGGTTTCTATCATGCACTGATGATGTGCCTCAGGAGGCAATATCCAAAGAGCTGAGTAGGCACGAATCACGCAATCAGCAGGCAATAATCTTGGTTCTCAGCTGTGATGAATCATGCTGCTCAGCTGGCAGTCATCAAGCAACTGAATAGTCAGGAATCAGACGGCTCAGCTGGCAATTGTCAAGCAGATGAGCAGGCAGGAACCACGCAGCTAAGATGACAACTGTCAAGCAGTTCTGCAGACAGGAATCACGAAGCTCAGTAGTCCCTGGTCATGTGACTCAGCAGGCACTGTTCACGTGGCTAATCATACACTGATCACGTGACTGATCATGAACTGATCATGTGCCTGATCATGCATTGAGCACGTGGCTGATCATGCACTTATCACGAAGCTGAGCATACACTGATCACGTGACGGTGCATGCACTGATAACATGGCTGCTCATGCACTGATCACGTGGCTGATCATTCACTGATCACGTGACTGATCATGACTGATCACGTGCCTGATCATACACTGATCACGTGACTGATCATGCAATGATAACGTGGCTATCATGCACTGATCACGAGGCTGATCATGCAGTGATCTGTTGGCTATCATGCGCGGATTACGTGCCTATCATGCACTGGTCACGTGGATGATCATACACTGATCACGAGGCTGATCATACACGGATGACGTGAATGATCATGCACTGATCAAGTGGCTATCATGCACTGATCACGTGGCTAGCATGCTCTGATCAAGTGAATGATCAGGCACTGAGCAGGTGGCTATCATACACTATCACATGACTGCTCTTGCACTGATCACGTGGATGATCATACACTGATCATGTGAATGATCAAGTACTGATCACTTGGCTATGATTCCCTGATCACATGGCTGCTATCATACACTTATCACGGGATTGATCATGCACTGATCACGTGACTGCTCATGCAATGATCACGTGGATGATAATACACTGACACGTGCCTGATCATGCACTGATCACGTAGCTATCATGCATTGATCACTTGGCTATCATGCACTGGTCACGTGGCTGATAATACAGTGATCACGTGGCTATCATGCACTAATCACGTTGCTGATCATGCACTGGTCAGGTGTCTATCATGAACTGATACCGTGGCTGATCATGCACTGATCACGTGACTGATCATGCACTAATCACCTGGCTATCATGCACTAATCACGTTGCTGATCATGCACTGATCACGTGTCTATCATACACTGAACACGTGGCTAATCATACACTGATCACGTGACTGGGCATGGACTAACCACGTGACTGCACATGCACTGATCACGTAATTGTAGGCAATGATCACGTGGCTATCATGCACTGATCACGTGGCTGATCATGCACTGCTCATGTGACTGAGCATGCACTGATCACGTAGCTATCATGCGTTGATCCCTTGACTATCATGAACTGAACACATGGCTGATCATACAATGATCACGTGACTGAAAATGCACTGATCACGTGGCTGATAATACAGTGATCACGTGGCTATCATGCACTGATCTCGTGACTGATCATGAACTGGTCACGTGGATATTATGCACTGATCCCGTGGCTGATCATACCCTGATAATGTGACTGATCATGCACTGATCACGTGCGTGATCATGCACTGATCACATGCCTGATCATGCACTTATCACGTGACTGATCATGCACTGATCTCGTGACTGATCATGCACTGATCATGTGGCTGATCATGCACCGATCACGAAGCTGATCATACACTGATCACGTGACTGTGCATGCACTGATCACGTGGCTGATCATGCAATGATCACGTGGCTGATCATGCACTGATCACGAAGATGATCATACACTGATCACGTGACTGTGCATGCACTGATCACATGGCTGATCATGCACTGATCACATGGCTGATCATGCACTGATCACGTGTCTATCATGCACTGATGACGTGACTGCGCATGAACTGATCACGTACACGTTCATGCACTGTTTACGTGGCTATCATGCACTGATCACGTGGCTGATCATGCACTGATCACGAAGCTGATCATACACTGATCACGAGACTGCATGCACTGATCATTTGGATGATCATGCACTGATCAAGGGGCTGATTATGCACTGATCACGTGGCTGATCATACAATGTTCACGTGACTGATAATGCACTGATCACGTGCCTGATCATGCACTGATTACGTGGCTGAGCATGCACTGATCACGAAGCTGATCATACACTGATCACGCGACTGTGCATGCACTGAAAACGTGGGTGATCATGCATTCATCACGTGGCTGATCATGCACTGATCACATGGCTGATAACACACTGTTCATGTGCCTGATCATGCACTAAATATGTTGCGGATAATGCAATGATCGTGTGGCTGATCATACACTGATCACGTGGCTGATCATATTCTGATCACGTGGCTGATCAGGCACTGAATAATCATGTACTGTTCACGTGGCTATCATGCACTGATTACGTGACTGATCATGCACTGATCACGTGGATATCATGCACTGCTCATGTGACTGAGCATGCACTGATCACTTAGCTATCATGCATTGATCACTTGGCTATCATGCACTGAACACGTGGCTGATCATACACTGATCACGTGACTGCATATGCACTGATCACGTGGCTGATCATACAGTGATCAAGTGGCTGATCATGCACTGATTACTTGGCTGATAATGCACAGATCTCGTAAGTATCATGCACTGATCACATGGCTATCATGCACTGATCCCGTGGCTGATCATGCACTGATCACCTGACTGATCATGCACAGTCGTGGCTATCATGCACTGATCACGTGGCTGATCATACACTGATCATGTGACTGATCATGCACTCTTCACGTGCCTGATCATGCACTGATCACGTGGCTGATTAGGCACTGATCACGAAGCTCATCATACACTGATCACGTGACTGTGCATGCACTGATCACGTGGCTTATGATGCACTGATCACGTGGCTGATCATGCATTGATCACGTGCCTGATCATACACTGATCACGTGGCTGATCATGCAGTGATCACGTGGCTGAAAATACAGTGATCACGTGGCTGATCATGGACTGATCACGTGCGTGACCATGAACTGCTCACGTGGCTGATCATGCACTGATCATGAAGCTGATCATACACTGATCACGTGACTGTCCATGTACTGGTCATGTTGCTGATATTGCCCTGATCATGGGGCTGATCATACACTGATCACGTGGCTGATAATGCACTAATCACGTTGCTTATCATGCTCTGCTCAGGTGGCTATCATGCACTGATCACGTGGCTGATCATGCACTGATCACGTGTCTCATCGTACACTTATCACGTGGCTGATCATGCACTAATCACGTTGCTTAACATGCACTGATCAGTTTGCTATCATGCACTGATCACGTGGCTGAACATACACTGATCATGGGACTGCGCATGCACTGATCACGTGATTGATCATGCACTGATCACGTGGCTATCATGCAATGATCACGTGTCTAGCATGCACTGAACACGTGGCTGATCATACACTGCTCACGTGACTGCACATGCACTAATCACGTGACTGCACATGCACTGATCACGTAATTGTATGCAATGATCACGTGGCTATCATGTACTGATCACGTGGCTAATCATGCACTGCTCATGTGACAGAGCATGCACTGATCACGTAGCTATCATGCATTGATCACTGGTCTATCATGTACTGATCACGTGACTGCACATGCAGTGATCACGTAATTGTAGGCAATGATCACGTGGCTATCATGCACTGCTCATGTGACTGAGCATGCACTGATTACGTAGCTATCATGCATTGATCACTTGACTATCATGCACTGAACACGTGGCTGATCATACACTGATCACGTGACTGCACATGCACTGATCACGTGACTGATCATACAGTGATCACGTGGCTGATCATGCACTGATTACGTCGCTGATCATGCACTGATCTCATATCTATCATGCACTGATCACATGGCTATCATGCACTGATCACGTGGCTGATCATACACTGATCACGTGACTGACCATGCACTGATCACGAGTCTGATTATGCACTGATCACTTGGCTGATCATGCACTGATCACAAAGCTGATCATACACTGATCACGTGACTGTGCATGCACTGATCACGTGGCTGATCATGCACTGATCACGTGGCTGTTCATGCAATGATAATCTGGCTATCATACACTGATTATGTGTCTGATCATGCACTCTTCACTGGCCTTATCATGCACTGATCATGTGGCTGATCATGCAATGATCACGAAGCTGATCATACACTGATCACGTGACTGTGCCTGCACTGACCATGTGGTTGATCATGCACTGATCACGTGGGAGAGCATGAACTGATCACGTGGCTGATCATACACTGATCACGTGACTGATCATGCACTAATCACTTTGCGTATTATGCAATGATCACGTGGCTGATCATACGCTGATCACGTGGCTGTTCATGCACTGATCACGTGGCTGAAATACACTGATCAAATTACTGATGATGCATTGATCACGTGCCTGATCATGCACTGATCACGAAGCTGGTCATACACTGATCACGTGGCTGATCATACACTGATCACGTGACTGATCATGCACTAATCACGTTGCGGATTATGCAATGATCACGTGGCTGTTCATGCACTGTTCACGTGGCTGAAATACACTGAACAAATTACTGATAATGCACTGATCACGTGCCTGTTCATGCACTGTTCACGAAGCTGATCATACACTGATCACGTGGCTGATCATACACTGATCACATGACTGTGCATGCACTGATCACGTGGCTGATCATGCACTGATCATTTGGCTGATAATGCACTGATCACGTGGCTGATCATGCACTTATCACGTGGCTGATCATACACTGATCACGTGGCTGATCATGCACTGATTACGTGGCTTATCATACACTGATCACATGACTTATCATGCACTGATCAGGTGCCTGATCATGCACTAATCACGTACCTGATCATGCACTGATCATTTGGCTGATCATACACTGATCCCGTGACTGGGCATGCACTGATCACTTGACTGATCATTCACTGATCACCTGGCTATAATGCACTGATCATGTGTCTATAATGCACTAATCACGTGACTGCGCATGAACTGATCACTTACCTGTTCATGCACTGATTACGTGGCTATCATGCACTGATCATGTGGCTGATCATGCAATGATCACGAAGCTGATCATACACTGATCGCGTGACTGTGCCTGCACTGATCATGTGGTTTATCATGCACTGATCACGTGGGAGATCATGAACTGATCACGTGGCTGATCATACACTGATCACGTGACTGATCATGCACTAATCACGTTGCGGATTATGCAATGATCACGTAGCTGTTCATGCACTGATTACGTGGCTGAAATACACTGATCAAATTACTGATAATGCACTGATCACGTGCCTGATCATGCACTGATCACGAAGCTGATCATACACTGATCACGTGGCTGATCATACACTGATCACATGACTGTGCATGCACTCATCACGTGGCTGATCATGCACTGATCACGTTGCTTATCATGCACTGATCAGGTTTCTATCATGCACTGATGATGTGCCTCAGGAGGCAATATCCAAAGAGCTGAGTAGGCACGAATCACGCAATCAGCAGGCAATAATCTTGGTTCTCAGCTGTGATGAATCATGCTGCTCAGCTGGCAGTCATCAAGCAACTGAATAGTCAGGAATCAGACGGCTCAGCTGGCAATTGTCAAGCAGATGAGCAGGCAGGAACCACGCAGCTAAGATGACAACTGTCAAGCAGTTCTGCAGACAGGAATCACGAAGCTCAGTAGTCCCTGGTCATGTGACTCAGCAGGCACTGTTCACGTGGCTAATCATACACTGATCACGTGACTGATCATGAACTGATCATGTGCCTGATCATGCATTGAGCACGTGGCTGATCATGCACTTATCACGAAGCTGAGCATACACTGATCACGTGACGGTGCATGCACTGATAACATGGCTGCTCATGCACTGATCACGTGGCTGATCATTCACTGATCACGTGACTGATCATGACTGATCACGTGCCTGATCATACACTGATCACGTGACTGATCATGCAATGATAACGTGGCTATCATGCACTGATCACGAGGCTGATCATGCAGTGATCTGTTGGCTATCATGCGCGGATTACGTGCCTATCATGCACTGGTCACGTGGATGATCATACACTGATCACGAGGCTGATCATACACGGATGACGTGAATGATCATGCACTGATCAAGTGGCTATCATGCACTGATCACGTGGCTAGCATGCTCTGATCAAGTGAATGATCAGGCACTGAGCAGGTGGCTATCATACACTATCACATGACTGCTCTTGCACTGATCACGTGGATGATCATACACTGATCATGTGAATGATCAAGTACTGATCACTTGGCTATGATTCCCTGATCACATGGCTGCTATCATACACTTATCACGGGATTGATCATGCACTGATCACGTGACTGCTCATGCAATGATCACGTGGATGATAATACACTGACACGTGCCTGATCATGCACTGATCACGTAGCTATCATGCATTGATCACTTGGCTATCATGCACTGGTCACGTGGCTGATAATACAGTGATCACGTGGCTATCATGCACTAATCACGTTGCTGATCATGCACTGGTCAGGTGTCTATCATGCACTGATTACGTGGCTGATTATGCACTGATCACGTAGCTATCATGCACTGATCACATGGCTATCATGAACTGATACCGTGGCTGATCATGCACTGATCACGTGACTGATCATGCACTAATCACCTGGCTATCATGCACTAATCACGTTGCTGATCATGCACTGATCACGTGTCTATCATACACTGAACACGTGGCTAATCATACACTGATCACGTGACTGGGCATGGACTAACCACGTGACTGCACATGCACTGATCACGTAATTGTAGGCAATGATCACGTGGCTATCATGCACTGATCACGTGGCTGATCATGCACTGCTCATGTGACTGAGCATGCACTGATCACGTAGCTATCATGCGTTGATCCCTTGACTATCATGAACTGAACACATGGCTGATCATACAATGATCACGTGACTGAAAATGCACTGATCACGTGGCTGATAATACAGTGATCACGTGGCTATCATGCACTGATCTCGTGACTGATCATGAACTGGTCACGTGGATATTATGCACTGATCCCGTGGCTGATCATACCCTGATAATGTGACTGATCATGCACTGATCACGTGCGTGATCATGCACTGATCACATGCCTGATCATGCACTTATCACGTGACTGATCATGCACTGATCTCGTGACTGATCATGCACTGATCATGTGGCTGATCATGCACCGATCACGAAGCTGATCATACACTGATCACGTGACTGTGCATGCACTGATCACGTGGCTGATCATGCAATGATCACGTGGCTGATCATGCACTGATCACGAAGATGATCATACACTGATCACGTGACTGTGCATGCACTGATCACATGGCTGATCATGCACTGATCACATGGCTGATCATGCACTGATCACGTGTCTATCATGCACTGATGACGTGACTGCGCATGAACTGATCACGTACACGTTCATGCACTGTTTACGTGGCTATCATGCACTGATCACGTGGCTGATCATGCACTGATCACGAAGCTGATCATACACTGATCACGAGACTGCATGCACTGATCATTTGGATGATCATGCACTGATCAAGGGGCTGATTATGCACTGATCACGTGGCTGATCATACAATGTTCACGTGACTGATAATGCACTGATCACGTGCCTGATCATGCACTGATTACGTGGCTGAGCATGCACTGATCACGAAGCTGATCATACACTGATCACGCGACTGTGCATGCACTGAAAACGTGGGTGATCATGCATTCATCACGTGGCTGATCATGCACTGATCACATGGCTGATAACACACTGTTCATGTGCCTGATCATGCACTAAATATGTTGCGGATAATGCAATGATCGTGTGGCTGATCATACACTGATCACGTGGCTGATCATATTCTGATCACGTGGCTGATCAGGCACTGAATAATCATGTACTGTTCACGTGGCTATCATGCACTGATTACGTGACTGATCATGCACTGATCACGTGGATATCATGCACTGCTCATGTGACTGAGCATGCACTGATCACTTAGCTATCATGCATTGATCACTTGGCTATCATGCACTGAACACGTGGCTGATCATACACTGATCACGTGACTGCATATGCACTGATCACGTGGCTGATCATACAGTGATCAAGTGGCTGATCATGCACTGATTACTTGGCTGATAATGCACAGATCTCGTAAGTATCATGCACTGATCACATGGCTATCATGCACTGATCCCGTGGCTGATCATGCACTGATCACCTGACTGATCATGCACAGTCGTGGCTATCATGCACTGATCACGTGGCTGATCATACACTGATCATGTGACTGATCATGCACTCTTCACGTGCCTGATCATGCACTGATCACGTGGCTGATTAGGCACTGATCACGAAGCTCATCATACACTGATCACGTGACTGTGCATGCACTGATCACGTGGCTTATGATGCACTGATCACGTGGCTGATCATGCATTGATCACGTGCCTGATCATACACTGATCACGTGGCTGATCATGCAGTGATCACGTGGCTGAAAATACAGTGATCACGTGGCTGATCATGGACTGATCACGTGCGTGACCATGAACTGCTCACGTGGCTGATCATGCACTGATCATGAAGCTGATCATACACTGATCACGTGACTGTCCATGTACTGGTCATGTTGCTGATATTGCCCTGATCATGGGGCTGATCATACACTGATCACGTGGCTGATAATGCACTAATCACGTTGCTTATCATGCTCTGCTCAGGTGGCTATCATGCACTGATCACGTGGCTGATCATGCACTGATCACGTGTCTCATCGTACACTTATCACGTGGCTGATCATGCACTAATCACGTTGCTTAACATGCACTGATCAGTTTGCTATCATGCACTGATCACGTGGCTGAACATACACTGATCATGGGACTGCGCATGCACTGATCACGTGATTGATCATGCACTGATCACGTGGCTATCATGCAATGATCACGTGTCTAGCATGCACTGAACACGTGGCTGATCATACACTGCTCACGTGACTGCACATGCACTAATCACGTGACTGCACATGCACTGATCACGTAATTGTATGCAATGATCACGTGGCTATCATGTACTGATCACGTGGCTAATCATGCACTGCTCATGTGACAGAGCATGCACTGATCACGTAGCTATCATGCATTGATCACTGGTCTATCATGTACTGATCACGTGACTGCACATGCAGTGATCACGTAATTGTAGGCAATGATCACGTGGCTATCATGCACTGCTCATGTGACTGAGCATGCACTGATTACGTAGCTATCATGCATTGATCACTTGACTATCATGCACTGAACACGTGGCTGATCATACACTGATCACGTGACTGCACATGCACTGATCACGTGACTGATCATACAGTGATCACGTGGCTGATCATGCACTGATTACGTCGCTGATCATGCACTGATCTCATATCTATCATGCACTGATCACATGGCTATCATGCACTGATCACGTGGCTGATCATACACTGATCACGTGACTGACCATGCACTGATCACGAGTCTGATTATGCACTGATCACTTGGCTGATCATGCACTGATCACAAAGCTGATCATACACTGATCACGTGACTGTGCATGCACTGATCACGTGGCTGATCATGCACTGATCACGTGGCTGTTCATGCAATGATAATCTGGCTATCATACACTGATTATGTGTCTGATCATGCACTCTTCACTGGCCTTATCATGCACTGATCATGTGGCTGATCATGCAATGATCACGAAGCTGATCATACACTGATCACGTGACTGTGCCTGCACTGACCATGTGGTTGATCATGCACTGATCACGTGGGAGAGCATGAACTGATCACGTGGCTGATCATACACTGATCACGTGACTGATCATGCACTAATCACTTTGCGTATTATGCAATGATCACGTGGCTGATCATACGCTGATCACGTGGCTGTTCATGCACTGATCACGTGGCTGAAATACACTGATCAAATTACTGATGATGCATTGATCACGTGCCTGATCATGCACTGATCACGAAGCTGGTCATACACTGATCACGTGGCTGATCATACACTGATCACGTGACTGATCATGCACTAATCACGTTGCGGATTATGCAATGATCACGTGGCTGTTCATGCACTGTTCACGTGGCTGAAATACACTGAACAAATTACTGATAATGCACTGATCACGTGCCTGTTCATGCACTGTTCACGAAGCTGATCATACACTGATCACGTGGCTGATCATACACTGATCACATGACTGTGCATGCACTGATCACGTGGCTGATCATGCACTGATCATTTGGCTGATAATGCACTGATCACGTGGCTGATCATGCACTTATCACGTGGCTGATCATACACTGATCACGTGGCTGATCATGCACTGATTACGTGGCTTATCATACACTGATCACATGACTTATCATGCACTGATCAGGTGCCTGATCATGCACTAATCACGTACCTGATCATGCACTGATCATTTGGCTGATCATACACTGATCCCGTGACTGGGCATGCACTGATCACTTGACTGATCATTCACTGATCACCTGGCTATAATGCACTGATCATGTGTCTATAATGCACTAATCACGTGACTGCGCATGAACTGATCACTTACCTGTTCATGCACTGATTACGTGGCTATCATGCACTGATCATGTGGCTGATCATGCAATGATCACGAAGCTGATCATACACTGATCGCGTGACTGTGCCTGCACTGATCATGTGGTTTATCATGCACTGATCACGTGGGAGATCATGAACTGATCACGTGGCTGATCATACACTGATCACGTGACTGATCATGCACTAATCACGTTGCGGATTATGCAATGATCACGTAGCTGTTCATGCACTGATTACGTGGCTGAAATACACTGATCAAATTACTGATAATGCACTGATCACGTGCCTGATCATGCACTGATCACGAAGCTGATCATACACTGATCACGTGGCTGATCATACACTGATCACATGACTGTGCATGCACTCATCACGTGGCTGATCATGCACTGATCACGTTGCTTATCATGCACTGATCAGGTTTCTATCATGCACTGATGATGTGCCTCAGGAGGCAATATCCAAAGAGCTGAGTAGGCACGAATCACGCAATCAGCAGGCAATAATCTTGGTTCTCAGCTGTGATGAATCATGCTGCTCAGCTGGCAGTCATCAAGCAACTGAATAGTCAGGAATCAGACGGCTCAGCTGGCAATTGTCAAGCAGATGAGCAGGCAGGAACCACGCAGCTAAGATGACAACTGTCAAGCAGTTCTGCAGACAGGAATCACGAAGCTCAGTAGTCCCTGGTCATGTGACTCAGCAGGCACTGTTCACGTGGCTAATCATACACTGATCACGTGACTGATCATGAACTGATCATGTGCCTGATCATGCATTGAGCACGTGGCTGATCATGCACTTATCACGAAGCTGAGCATACACTGATCACGTGACGGTGCATGCACTGATAACATGGCTGCTCATGCACTGATCACGTGGCTGATCATTCACTGATCACGTGACTGATCATGACTGATCACGTGCCTGATCATACACTGATCACGTGACTGATCATGCAATGATAACGTGGCTATCATGCACTGATCACGAGGCTGATCATGCAGTGATCTGTTGGCTATCATGCGCGGATTACGTGCCTATCATGCACTGGTCACGTGGATGATCATACACTGATCACGAGGCTGATCATACACGGATGACGTGAATGATCATGCACTGATCAAGTGGCTATCATGCACTGATCACGTGGCTAGCATGCTCTGATCAAGTGAATGATCAGGCACTGAGCAGGTGGCTATCATACACTATCACATGACTGCTCTTGCACTGATCACGTGGATGATCATACACTGATCATGTGAATGATCAAGTACTGATCACTTGGCTATGATTCCCTGATCACATGGCTGCTATCATACACTTATCACGGGATTGATCATGCACTGATCACGTGACTGCTCATGCAATGATCACGTGGATGATAATACACTGACACGTGCCTGATCATGCACTGATCACGTAGCTATCATGCATTGATCACTTGGCTATCATGCACTGGTCACGTGGCTGATAATACAGTGATCACGTGGCTATCATGCACTAATCACGTTGCTGATCATGCACTGGTCAGGTGTCTATCATGCACTGATTACGTGGCTGATTATGCACTGATCACGTAGCTATCATGCACTGATCACATGGCTATCATGAACTGATACCGTGGCTGATCATGCACTGATCACGTGACTGATCATGCACTAATCACCTGGCTATCATGCACTAATCACGTTGCTGATCATGCACTGATCACGTGTCTATCATACACTGAACACGTGGCTAATCATACACTGATCACGTGACTGGGCATGGACTAACCACGTGACTGCACATGCACTGATCACGTAATTGTAGGCAATGATCACGTGGCTATCATGCACTGATCACGTGGCTGATCATGCACTGCTCATGTGACTGAGCATGCACTGATCACGTAGCTATCATGCGTTGATCCCTTGACTATCATGAACTGAACACATGGCTGATCATACAATGATCACGTGACTGAAAATGCACTGATCACGTGGCTGATAATACAGTGATCACGTGGCTATCATGCACTGATCTCGTGACTGATCATGAACTGGTCACGTGGATATTATGCACTGATCCCGTGGCTGATCATACCCTGATAATGTGACTGATCATGCACTGATCACGTGCGTGATCATGCACTGATCACATGCCTGATCATGCACTTATCACGTGACTGATCATGCACTGATCTCGTGACTGATCATGCACTGATCATGTGGCTGATCATGCACCGATCACGAAGCTGATCATACACTGATCACGTGACTGTGCATGCACTGATCACGTGGCTGATCATGCAATGATCACGTGGCTGATCATGCACTGATCACGAAGATGATCATACACTGATCACGTGACTGTGCATGCACTGATCACATGGCTGATCATGCACTGATCACGTGGCTGATCATGCACTGATCACGAAGCTCATCATACACTGATCACGTGACTGTGCATGCACTGATCACATGGCTGATCATGCACTGATCACGTGTCTATCATGCACTGATGACGTGACTGCGCATGAACTGATCACGTACACGTTCATGCACTGTTTACGTGGCTATCATGCACTGATCACGTGGCTGATCATGCACTGATCACGAAGCTGATCATACACTGATCACGAGACTGCATGCACTGATCATTTGGATGATCATGCACTGATCAAGGGGCTGATTATGCACTGATCACGTGGCTGATCATACAATGTTCACGTGACTGATAATGCACTGATCACGTGCCTGATCATGCACTGATTACGTGGCTGAGCATGCACTGATCACGAAGCTGATCATACACTGATCACGCGACTGTGCATGCACTGAAAACGTGGGTGATCATGCATTCATCACGTGGCTGATCATGCACTGATCACATGGCTGATAACACACTGTTCATGTGCCTGATCATGCACTAAATATGTTGCGGATAATGCAATGATCGTGTGGCTGATCATACACTGATCACGTGGCTGATCATATTCTGATCACGTGGCTGATCAGGCACTGAATAATCATGTACTGTTCACGTGGCTATCATGCACTGATTACGTGACTGATCATGCACTGATCACGTGGATATCATGCACTGCTCATGTGACTGAGCATGCACTGATCACTTAGCTATCATGCATTGATCACTTGGCTATCATGCACTGAACACGTGGCTGATCATACACTGATCACGTGACTGCATATGCACTGATCACGTGGCTGATCATACAGTGATCAAGTGGCTGATCATGCACTGATTACTTGGCTGATAATGCACAGATCTCGTAAGTATCATGCACTGATCACATGGCTATCATGCACTGATCCCGTGGCTGATCATGCACTGATCACCTGACTGATCATGCACAGTCGTGGCTATCATGCACTGATCACGTGGCTGATCATACACTGATCATGTGACTGATCATGCACTCTTCACGTGCCTGATCATGCACTGATCACGTGGCTGATTAGGCACTGATCACGAAGCTCATCATACACTGATCACGTGACTGTGCATGCACTGATCACGTGGCTTATGATGCACTGATCACGTGGCTGATCATGCATTGATCACGTGCCTGATCATACACTGATCACGTGGCTGATCATGCAGTGATCACGTGGCTGAAAATACAGTGATCACGTGGCTGATCATGGACTGATCACGTGCGTGACCATGAACTGCTCACGTGGCTGATCATGCACTGATCATGAAGCTGATCATACACTGATCACGTGACTGTCCATGTACTGGTCATGTTGCTGATATTGCCCTGATCATGGGGCTGATCATACACTGATCACGTGGCTGATAATGCACTAATCACGTTGCTTATCATGCTCTGCTCAGGTGGCTATCATGCACTGATCACGTGGCTGATCATGCACTGATCACGTGTCTCATCGTACACTTATCACGTGGCTGATCATGCACTAATCACGTTGCTTAACATGCACTGATCAGTTTGCTATCATGCACTGATCACGTGGCTGAACATACACTGATCATGGGACTGCGCATGCACTGATCACGTGATTGATCATGCACTGATCACGTGGCTATCATGCAATGATCACGTGTCTAGCATGCACTGAACACGTGGCTGATCATACACTGCTCACGTGACTGCACATGCACTAATCACGTGACTGCACATGCACTGATCACGTAATTGTATGCAATGATCACGTGGCTATCATGTACTGATCACGTGGCTAATCATGCACTGCTCATGTGACAGAGCATGCACTGATCACGTAGCTATCATGCATTGATCACTGGTCTATCATGTACTGATCACGTGACTGCACATGCAGTGATCACGTAATTGTAGGCAATGATCACGTGGCTATCATGCACTGCTCATGTGACTGAGCATGCACTGATTACGTAGCTATCATGCATTGATCACTTGACTATCATGCACTGAACACGTGGCTGATCATACACTGATCACGTGACTGCACATGCACTGATCACGTGACTGATCATACAGTGATCACGTGGCTGATCATGCACTGATTACGTCGCTGATCATGCACTGATCTCATATCTATCATGCACTGATCACATGGCTATCATGCACTGATCACGTGGCTGATCATACACTGATCACGTGACTGACCATGCACTGATCACGAGTCTGATTATGCACTGATCACTTGGCTGATCATGCACTGATCACAAAGCTGATCATACACTGATCACGTGACTGTGCATGCACTGATCACGTGGCTGATCATGCACTGATCACGTGGCTGTTCATGCAATGATAATCTGGCTATCATACACTGATTATGTGTCTGATCATGCACTCTTCACTGGCCTTATCATGCACTGATCATGTGGCTGATCATGCAATGATCACGAAGCTGATCATACACTGATCACGTGACTGTGCCTGCACTGACCATGTGGTTGATCATGCACTGATCACGTGGGAGAGCATGAACTGATCACGTGGCTGATCATACACTGATCACGTGACTGATCATGCACTAATCACTTTGCGTATTATGCAATGATCACGTGGCTGATCATACGCTGATCACGTGGCTGTTCATGCACTGATCACGTGGCTGAAATACACTGATCAAATTACTGATGATGCATTGATCACGTGCCTGATCATGCACTGATCACGAAGCTGGTCATACACTGATCACGTGGCTGATCATACACTGATCACGTGACTGATCATGCACTAATCACGTTGCGGATTATGCAATGATCACGTGGCTGTTCATGCACTGTTCACGTGGCTGAAATACACTGAACAAATTACTGATAATGCACTGATCACGTGCCTGTTCATGCACTGTTCACGAAGCTGATCATACACTGATCACGTGGCTGATCATACACTGATCACATGACTGTGCATGCACTGATCACGTGGCTGATCATGCACTGATCATTTGGCTGATAATGCACTGATCACGTGGCTGATCATGCACTTATCACGTGGCTGATCATACACTGATCACGTGGCTGATCATGCACTGATTACGTGGCTTATCATACACTGATCACATGACTTATCATGCACTGATCAGGTGCCTGATCATGCACTAATCACGTACCTGATCATGCACTGATCATTTGGCTGATCATACACTGATCCCGTGACTGGGCATGCACTGATCACTTGACTGATCATTCACTGATCACCTGGCTATAATGCACTGATCATGTGTCTATAATGCACTAATCACGTGACTGCGCATGAACTGATCACTTACCTGTTCATGCACTGATTACGTGGCTATCATGCACTGATCATGTGGCTGATCATGCAATGATCACGAAGCTGATCATACACTGATCGCGTGACTGTGCCTGCACTGATCATGTGGTTTATCATGCACTGATCACGTGGGAGATCATGAACTGATCACGTGGCTGATCATACACTGATCACGTGACTGATCATGCACTAATCACGTTGCGGATTATGCAATGATCACGTAGCTGTTCATGCACTGATTACGTGGCTGAAATACACTGATCAAATTACTGATAATGCACTGATCACGTGCCTGATCATGCACTGATCACGAAGCTGATCATACACTGATCACGTGGCTGATCATACACTGATCACATGACTGTGCATGCACTCATCACGTGGCTGATCATGCACTGATCACGTTGCTTATCATGCACTGATCAGGTTTCTAACATGCACTGATGATGTGCCTCAGGAGGCAATATCCAAAGAGCTGAGTAGGCACGAATCACGCAATCAGCAGGCAATAATCTTGGTTCTCAGCTGTGATGAATCATGCTGCTCAGCTGGCAGTCATCAAGCAACTGAATAGTCAGGAATCAGACGGCTCAGCTGGCAATTGTCAAGCAGATGAGCAGGCAGGAACCACGCAGCTAAGATGACAACTGTCAAGCAGTTCTGCAGACAGGAATCACGAAGCTCAGTAGTCCCTGGTCATGTGACTCAGCAGGCACTGTTCACGTGGCTAATCATACACTGATCACGTGACTGATCATGAACTGATCATGTGCCTGATCATGCATTGAGCACGTGGCTGATCATGCACTTATCACGAAGCTGAGCATACACTGATCACGTGACGGTGCATGCACTGATAACATGGCTGCTCATGCACTGATCACGTGGCTGATCATTCACTGATCACGTGACTGATCATGACTGATCACGTGCCTGATCATACACTGATCACGTGACTGATCATGCAATGATAACGTGGCTATCATGCACTGATCACGAGGCTGATCATGCAGTGATCTGTTGGCTATCATGCGCGGATTACGTGCCTATCATGCACTGGTCACGTGGATGATCATACACTGATCACGAGGCTGATCATACACGGATGACGTGAATGATCATGCACTGATCAAGTGGCTATCATGCACTGATCACGTGGCTAGCATGCTCTGATCAAGTGAATGATCAGGCACTGAGCAGGTGGCTATCATACACTATCACATGACTGCTCTTGCACTGATCACGTGGATGATCATACACTGATCATGTGAATGATCAAGTACTGATCACTTGGCTATGATTCCCTGATCACATGGCTGCTATCATACACTTATCACGGGATTGATCATGCACTGATCACGTGACTGCTCATGCAATGATCACGTGGATGATAATACACTGACACGTGCCTGATCATGCACTGATCACGTAGCTATCATGCATTGATCACTTGGCTATCATGCACTGGTCACGTGGCTGATAATACAGTGATCACGTGGCTATCATGCACTAATCACGTTGCTGATCATGCACTGGTCAGGTGTCTATCATGCACTGATTACGTGGCTGATTATGCACTGATCACGTAGCTATCATGCACTGATCACATGGCTATCATGAACTGATACCGTGGCTGATCATGCACTGATCACGTGACTGATCATGCACTAATCACCTGGCTATCATGCACTAATCACGTTGCTGATCATGCACTGATCACGTGTCTATCATACACTGAACACGTGGCTAATCATACACTGATCACGTGACTGGGCATGGACTAACCACGTGACTGCACATGCACTGATCACGTAATTGTAGGCAATGATCACGTGGCTATCATGCACTGATCACGTGGCTGATCATGCACTGCTCATGTGACTGAGCATGCACTGATCACGTAGCTATCATGCGTTGATCCCTTGACTATCATGAACTGAACACATGGCTGATCATACAATGATCACGTGACTGAAAATGCACTGATCACGTGGCTGATAATACAGTGATCACGTGGCTATCATGCACTGATCTCGTGACTGATCATGAACTGGTCACGTGGATATTATGCACTGATCCCGTGGCTGATCATACCCTGATAATGTGACTGATCATGCACTGATCACGTGCGTGATCATGCACTGATCACATGCCTGATCATGCACTTATCACGTGACTGATCATGCACTGATCTCGTGACTGATCATGCACTGATCATGTGGCTGATCATGCACCGATCACGAAGCTGATCATACACTGATCACGTGACTGTGCATGCACTGATCACGTGGCTGATCATGCAATGATCACGTGGCTGATCATGCACTGATCACGAAGATGATCATACACTGATCACGTGACTGTGCATGCACTGATCACATGGCTGATCATGCACTGATCACGTGGCTGATCATGCACTGATCACGAAGCTCATCATACACTGATCACGTGACTGTGCATGCACTGATCACATGGCTGATCATGCACTGATCACGTGTCTATCATGCACTGATGACGTGACTGCGCATGAACTGATCACGTACACGTTCATGCACTGTTTACGTGGCTATCATGCACTGATCACGTGGCTGATCATGCACTGATCACGAAGCTGATCATACACTGATCACGAGACTGCATGCACTGATCATTTGGATGATCATGCACTGATCAAGGGGCTGATTATGCACTGATCACGTGGCTGATCATACAATGTTCACGTGACTGATAATGCACTGATCACGTGCCTGATCATGCACTGATTACGTGGCTGAGCATGCACTGATCACGAAGCTGATCATACACTGATCACGCGACTGTGCATGCACTGAAAACGTGGGTGATCATGCATTCATCACGTGGCTGATCATGCACTGATCACATGGCTGATAACACACTGTTCATGTGCCTGATCATGCACTAAATATGTTGCGGATAATGCAATGATCGTGTGGCTGATCATACACTGATCACGTGGCTGATCATATTCTGATCACGTGGCTGATCAGGCACTGAATAATCATGTACTGTTCACGTGGCTATCATGCACTGATTACGTGACTGATCATGCACTGATCACGTGGATATCATGCACTGCTCATGTGACTGAGCATGCACTGATCACTTAGCTATCATGCATTGATCACTTGGCTATCATGCACTGAACACGTGGCTGATCATACACTGATCACGTGACTGCATATGCACTGATCACGTGGCTGATCATACAGTGATCAAGTGGCTGATCATGCACTGATTACTTGGCTGATAATGCACAGATCTCGTAAGTATCATGCACTGATCACATGGCTATCATGCACTGATCCCGTGGCTGATCATGCACTGATCACCTGACTGATCATGCACAGTCGTGGCTATCATGCACTGATCACGTGGCTGATCATACACTGATCATGTGACTGATCATGCACTCTTCACGTGCCTGATCATGCACTGATCACGTGGCTGATTATGCACTGATCACGAGCTCATCATACACTGATCACGTGACTGTGCATGCACTGATCACGTGGCTTATGATGCACTGATCACGTGGCTGATCATGCATTGATCACGTGCCTGATCATACACTGATCACGTGGCTGATCATGCAGTGATCACGTGGCTGAAAATACAGTGATCACGTGGCTGATCATGGACTGATCACGTGCGTGACCATGAACTGCTCACGTGGCTGATCATGCACTGATCATGAAGCTGATCATACACTGATCACGTGACTGTCCATGTACTGGTCATGTTGCTGATATTGCCCTGATCATGGGGCTGATCATACACTGATCACGTGGCTGATAATGCACTAATCACGTTGCTTATCATGCTCTGCTCAGGTGGCTATCATGCACTGATCACGTGGCTGATCATGCACTGATCACGTGTCTCATCGTACACTGATCACGTGGCTGATCATGCACTAATCACGTTGCTTAACATGCACTGATCAGTTTGCTATCATGCACTGATCACGTGGCTGAACATACACTGATCATGGGACTGCGCATGCACTGATCACGTGATTGATCATGCACTGATCACGTGGCTATCATGCAATGATCACGTGTCTAGCATGCACTGAACACGTGGCTGATCATACACTGCTCACGTGACTGCACATGCACTAATCACGTGACTGCACATGCACTGATCACGTAATTGTATGCAATGATCACGTGGCTATCATGTACTGATCACGTGGCTAATCATGCACTGCTCATGTGACAGAGCATGCACTGATCACGTAGCTATCATGCATTGATCACTGGTCTATCATGTACTGATCACGTGACTGCACATGCAGTGATCACGTAATTGTAGGCAATGATACGTGGCTATCATGCACTGCTCATGTGACTGAGCATGCACTGATTACGTAGCTATCATGCATTGATCACTTGACTATCATGCACTGAACACGTGGGCTGATCATACACTGATCACGTGACTGCACATGCACTGATCACGTGACTGATCATACAGTGATCACGTGGCTGATCATGCACTGATTACGTCGCTGATCATGCACTGATCTCATATCTATCATGCACTGATCACATGGCTATCATGCACTATCAAGTGCTGATCATACACTGATCACGTGACTTGACCATGCCACTGATCACGAGTCTTGATTATTTGCACTGATCACTTGGCTGATTCATGCACTGATCACAAAGCTTGATCATACACTGATCACGTGACTGTGCCATGCACTGATCACAGTGGCTGATCATGCACTGATCACGTGGCTGTTTCATGCAATGATAATCTGGCTATCATACACTGATTATGCAATGATCACGTGGTGATCATACGCTGATCACGTGGCTGTTCATGCACTGATCACGTGGCTGAAAACACTGATCAAATTACTGATGATGCATTGATCACGTGCCTGATCATGCACTGATCACGAAGCTGGTCATACATGATCACGTGGCTGATCATACACTGATCACGTGACTGATCATGCACTAATCACGTTGCGGATTATGCAATGATCACGTGGCTGTTCATGCACTGTTCACGTGGCTGAAATACACTGAACAACTTATGATAATGCACTGATCACGTGCCTGTTCATGCACTGTTCACGAAGCTGATCATACACTGATCACGTGGCTGATC